>NW_020651927.1:0-577 GCF_003573695.1 Papaver somniferum | reverse complement strand
TCCCTACAAAATGAAATTAATAACCTTAATTAAAAGATTCTTAACTTATTTATGTTTCGATCCTGGGATTCTCTTTCATTGGCTATTAAAAGGAATAACTTTGAACAATTAAATAAATAAACATTCACAACACGTGTTCAAAGTATGTCGACATCCTTACTTTGTAAGTTCTTTTTCACAGTTTCAACCATGAAACCGATTTGCCACACTTCCAAACAAGTTTAGAATTGGTTCTTCTGACTTTCAAGATATATGTGATTGATCAAATAACATCCAATCACAATCGTGGGTTTAACGGTTCTACCAAAAAAAGTTTTGGTTCTACCTTCCATGTGAGTATTGTGCATAGTCACACTAGCTATCCAAAATTCGGTTGACTAGGTACTAAGATCGGTTCCCCACATATATATGGTATCTAACTTACATGTGTTGTACATGTCCATATGATCGGTTCACTTTTGCCTAAAAACGTGTTGCACATGTTCATAGGATCGATTCCCCTTTCTGCTATAAACCTTGTTGCACCTCATACAAGGATCGGTTCCCCTTTGTGATATACTGCACCTCTTACTAGGAT
>NW_020651926.1:0-424 GCF_003573695.1 Papaver somniferum | reverse complement strand
ACGCACGAGCTCACTAACTGAAAAAAAATTCCTGCAAACATCTCCGTCGTCATTGGATTTATACTTCTCTTCATGGATTGAATATCTAAGGTGGACGCAATAATCTGATTCAACCGAGAACGATTCCATGGGATTTGTTTTGGATTCTCGATCCAAATGACTAGGTATGCCTGAACATTTTTCTTTTCATTAGTACACATCAGACGTCAATACAAGAAAAAGTTACTTATGATCATATTTGTCTGCTATAAAGAATTGTTAGATCAATTTATCGTTGACTATCATCTATGTTCATATGTAAAAAAAAATAAAAAAAAATAAAGAACAAACAAATTTATGCTCCTTGTTTTTTTTTTTGATGCGCTCTTGATGTTCACATATGTGATATGTTTTGATGTTAATGTTTTGTTTTGCTATTGATTAA
>NW_020651925.1:0-622 GCF_003573695.1 Papaver somniferum | reverse complement strand
CTCATAAACACGAATTTTCTACTTAGAGCAGCTTTGAGTGTACATTCAAATAATACACACTCGAAAAGACACGAACGCTATAATTTAGCTCAACTGGTGTATATTTTTATTGGAAACATGCTAATGATCAGGATAAGTTGGTCTATAGACCCATATGATCTTGATATTTTAGCAAAATTTGAAATCTAGGCCTCATAAACAAGATTTGTCTACTTAGACCAGTTTCGAGTGTACATTCGAAAAATACACACTCGAAAAGACTCGAACGCTATAATTTAGCTCATCAGGTTTCTATTTTTATTGGAAACATGCTAATGATCAGGACATGTTGGTATATAGACCCAGATGATCTTGATATTTTAGCAAAATTTTGAAATCTAGGCCTCATAAACAAGATTTGTCTACTTAGAGCAGTTTCGAGTGTACATTCGAAAAATACACACTCGAAGAGACTCGAACGTTATAATTTAGCTCTAGAGATGTCTATTTTGATTGAAAACATGCTAATTATCAGGACATGCTGGTCTTTAGACCCACATGATCTTGATATTTTAGCTAAATTTTGAAGTCTAGGCCTCATAAACAAGATTTGTCTACTTAGAGAAGTTTCGACTGTACATTC
>NW_020651924.1:0-1096 GCF_003573695.1 Papaver somniferum | reverse complement strand
TTAACAAAATCTTGCTGTGTCATTTACTTTATATTTCCGCATTATAATTGTTTTATTATAATTAAAGTAAATTACACAAACGTTAATTCCTATTTACTTGATAAGTGAATCCTATTGTGTTTGGTTAAGCCCGAACCTTTTTATCAAGTAACACACTTCGTTGTTGTATTGTCTCGATCTTGTATCCATAGACGATCACACGAAGTGTGAACCGATTAGTTGTATTTTCTCGACTCAGTCCATAGACAATCACTTTCGGAGAAAGGAATCATAGGTAGGAAAAGTTTTAGCTTGAGGTATATTTGGGTACCCTCGCCTTTTCAATTGGTATCAAAGCAGGCAAACACGAAAAGATCTAACAATCTGTGTTTGATGCGATCCAACCTATAAGATATGAGTCAAAAAAAAGTTAAGCGAAAGCGAAAACTTAAGAAGGACTCAGTTAACGTATTGCAAGACTTTGGAAGTTTTGATTTTAAAAAATGCTTAGAAGGGACATCCTCATCGAGTTCTACGAGCTCAGTTGAAAATACTTCTGAATATTCTCAAGATGAGATTAAGTTAAGTCCTGTACTGATGATCAAGGACCTCGAGTCGAAAAATCTTTTGTAGGAGATAAAAAGGTTGATCATATGAGTGTAAAAACTTCCGAGCTACAAGAGTTAAAAGAATATTTTGACTCTTGTGCAACTGAACTCACTCTTGGGCTAAAAAGAGAAGGAAAACTTCTAGAAGAATTAGGTTGTTTGCAAGATGAAAATGAACAACTTGTTCATGATATTTCCTCATTGACAACGGAATTAGATTCTCTCAAGAATACATCTTCCTTGGAGATTCAATCCTTGGAAGAGAAACTTGCTGAATCTTAAGCAAGGATTAACTCTCAACAAAAGAGTTTTGAAGAGAAAGAAGGTGAATATCTATCCCGAGAAAAATACCTTGAGGCTGATCTAGATAGTGCTCTTGATAAAATCAAGATGTTGGAAGAAGAAAATTTGGACCTTAAAAGTTCAATGCTAGCTCAACCAATTTAACCTCAATGTTAGAAGCAAGTAGAAATCATCGTGATACACGAGGATTGGGCTATAAGGGAATA
>NW_020651923.1:0-778 GCF_003573695.1 Papaver somniferum | reverse complement strand
GACTCCAAATATTTGTACTCCTTGAACAATGTTGGGAAGTGTTCATAAGCCCACACATACGCCAATGAAAGATCGTTCCAATGAAATGTATAAGAAAAGAACTAATTGGAAAAAAAAATAACTAGTTCACATTACCTGTAATACAGTGAAATTCCCATTAAATTGACAGGTTGTCGCCTTAGAAGATCTACGCATCTCCGCCAATAAATGTGTCAAGAAAGCAGTGCCCCATGAATACTCATGAACCTCCTCCAAGGGATCAGTATTGTAAGTGGTTCATATGCACCCTGTTACCATTAGAGTCAAGGAGTATTGCGATGCCCAAGAGGAACAACAGATAAGCAGCGATAGCTGATAGACACATTTTTGTGTCTAAATTGTACTCAATGTCTCTATTATTAGTGCTAGATTTTTGTACTAATTTTGATGGTTTGTGTGTTTGGAGGTGTTTTTGGAGAAATACACTTGTGTGGAAAAAGTTGCTCAAAAAGTGCTATTTGGACTCCCGGAGAAAAGTACTAAAGGCACCCTCAATTTGGATAAGGGGCACCTCAGTTGGGCACCTGCTATTCGCACCCCCAGTTTGGTTAGGGGGACACCATCTTCAACATTTCAAAAATTCGTTTTGGCGGGAAAATTTTATTCTCAACTGTGTAACTTTCGATCGATTCTTGAAGGAGTTCTGGATAGACTAAAAGGCTGAAACTTAATGGGTAGACGTGATATGTCATAACAAAGCTGGTATGGGTGTTTGTTTCGATCAAATTTGGCTGAAAAA
>NW_020651922.1:0-448 GCF_003573695.1 Papaver somniferum | reverse complement strand
GAGGTAACCGAACCGTTCTTAATGTGTAGTTCGGTTACTAAATTGAGCAGACGCAGGTAACCGAACTACATGTTAATGGTGGTTTTTTAGAGTTCGGTTACAGTGTGTTGTTCGGTTGAGTAGATATCAGCACTTTTGATACCGAACTTTCTGTTCGGTAAGGTCGCATAAAAATATAAATACAGCGTTTCTAACCGAACCTTTGAGTTCGGTTTAGTCGAGTTTTTCAGTTTTATTGCCGAACTTGTACATAGAAAATCTAAAGATAGAGTTCGGTAAGAACCCAATTTATTTCTGTAAACTACACTACCGAACTTTGTGTTCGGTAGGGTCGATAAAAAGTTTACATTACCGAACTTGTAAGGAATTTTTTTATGGTATTGACGTTGTGCTATTACTTGTAGGTTCCATGTGATCCAATAGAACCAATGGAAAACCAACCTTCCCC
>NW_020651921.1:0-694 GCF_003573695.1 Papaver somniferum | reverse complement strand
GACACTTACTATTTTGGGCTAGGAATTAAACAAATATAGCATCTAACTTAACTATTATTGAGGAATTGGGCTACACCAATACATAACTCGTCAATAGTTAATTTCGACGCTTCATAATGGTGGGTTTGGATGTAGAATTTAAAAGGTGGAATTTATAGATCCAGGAGATTTGGTAGAATTACGTTTCCCTTCGTATGTTTGGTTTCTTGAATCCTTGGAATCACGTTTCCTACGAGAATCAATTTTCCAGCAAATCCTCCCTAAGATTTGCTGAGAAACTTATCAAGGGATTTATGGACCCACTTTTTTTTAACTCTTAAATCTCATATATATGCAATTTAAGATTTAAGGGTAATGCCGAATGGTACAAAGACTTTAAAACAAAAAAATTCTATAAATCCTAGGAATTTTAATTGAGTTACCAAACCCACAAAGGATTTATACGAATCCTAGAATTTGTAATCACATGGGGTTATAAATTCCAAGAATGATGAATTCTGCAAATAAACCCACCATAAATTTAATTATAAAATATTGATTCGCGATGACACATGTCAGAACACTGCTCGGTCGAACTCGCATGCGTTGCTATCTCAAGCATGTTTGTTAAGTTTAGTTGTCAAAACTATATGTCTTGATTTCTATACTACTTATATAGCTAAGTCTCGGTTTAGGACAGATTAGTGCAGTTGAG
>NW_020651920.1:0-607 GCF_003573695.1 Papaver somniferum | reverse complement strand
TGAGTGAACCTGAACCTGTAAATTGCGTTTAATAAGGGAGGTGTCTCAATTGTGTAGAATTTGATTTTTTTCTTCTCATGCCTCGACACTGGTACAAGTCCTCAGGTAATAGATACAACCAGTACATGTATTGCTGTTGTACCTGTGAACTGTATATCAATGATTCAGTGCACAATACAATGGAATTTACACGAAACATTATAACATTATAGTTTTCTAAGTGTGTGTGAGATGTTCTGTAACTATAGTACTGATATTTGAGTTTATAGTTACGTCTGCTATAATTTGGTATTGTTTTTCAATCTGGTAATGCAACTTTAGAAAACTGGATAAATGGTGGATAAAAGTCTTATTTGTTACTCTTATGCAGAGTTGGTTGTTCTATATGTCTGTGTAGGTTGGAAATTGCATCTCATCTGTGTCAATAGGTAAAAACAACAGGGTGCAACTTGTAGATTTTCTTTGACCTTTGTATAAGATAATTTTTAGTAACTGACACTGATTTCGAAATTACTTGTCATAAGTGATTCACTGCTAGTAATGTTGATGTGAGGCAAAGAGTAGTCCTGCATCAAAAATGAGCATAATAAAATAGTTAACAATCTAT
>NW_020651919.1:0-456 GCF_003573695.1 Papaver somniferum | reverse complement strand
GAAATGCTCATATGGTTGACCTTTTGGGTTACTATGTTGAACCAACATACACGTACACGTTTGGGCACGGTTTTCACAAACCCAGTAAACATATATCTCAAGTGTGTGTGACAAGCTAAGTTTTCGATCTAACGGTTGAGAAATATTAGCTTGAATCTAAATCGGGTTTTCATCTAACGATGAATATTGATTCCTTTGTAACTAAGGTAAAACCCTAATTTGAAGACTATATATAGGAGACATCTAGCATTGGAAAAAACTAATCCCCACACGTCTGTGTGATACTAGGACGCTCGCTAGAATCGATTCTCCTCTAACCTTTTGTTTTCTTCTCTAAAACCAGGTTAACGACTTAAAGACTTCATTGGGATTGTGAAGCCAGACCTATACTACTTTTATCGTAGTTGTGTGATCTGATCTTGCATCTTCTATCGTACGAGTACAATCTATTGATTG
>NW_020651918.1:0-779 GCF_003573695.1 Papaver somniferum | reverse complement strand
TTCTTTAATTTTAGAGGACTATGAGCTATTGATAACAAGCCTACTATGAAACTAAACATTCACCTATACTTTTGTGTTTTCTTTTGAACCATCATCTTAAATGTGCCAGTTTTTCTATATTATTAAATGTTTAAAACAGTTTCTTGCGTTCCAGGTGAAATCTATTAATTCATTAATTTTAGAGGACTATGAGTTATTGATAACAAGCCTACTATGAAACTAAGCATTCACCTATACTTATATGTATAATTTTGAACCATCCTCTTAAATGTACCAGTTTTTGTATATTATTAGATGTTTTAAACAGTTTCTACCGTTCCAGGTGACATCTATTAATTCTTTAATTTTAGAGGACTATGAGTTATTGAAAACAAACCTACTATGAAACTAAGCATTCACCTATACTTCTGTGTATTCTTTTGAACCATCATCTTAAATGTACCAGTTTTTGTATATTATTAAATGTTTAAAACAGTTTCTTGCGTTCCACGTGACATCTATTATTTCATTAATTTTAGAGGATTATGAGTTATTGATAACATGCCTACTATGAAACTAAGCAGTCACCTATACTTCTGTGTATTCTTTTGAACTTTCCTCTAAAATATACCAGTTTTTGTATATTATTAGATGTTTTAAACAGTTTCTAGCATTCCAGGTGACATCTATCAATACTTTAATTTTAGAGGACTAATAGTTATTGATAACAAGCCTACTATGAAACTAAGCATTCACCTATACTTATTTGTATTCTTTTGAACCATCCTCTTAAATGTACC
>NW_020651917.1:0-683 GCF_003573695.1 Papaver somniferum | reverse complement strand
CACCTATACTTCTGTGTAGTGTTTTGAACCTTCCTCTTAAATGTACCAGTTTTTGTATATTATTAGATGTTTTAAACAGTTTTTAGCGTTCCAGGTGACATCTATTAATTCATTAATTTTAGTGGACTATGAGTTATTGATAACATGCCTACTATGAAACTAAGCATTCACCTATACTTCTGTGTAGTCTTTTGAACTTTCCTCTTAAATGTACCAGTTTTTGTATATTATTAGATGGTTTAAACAGTTTCTACCGTTGCAGGTGACATCTATTAATTCTTTAATTTTAATGGGCTATGAATTATTGATAACAAGCCTACTATGAAACTTAGCATTCACCTATAATTCTTTGTAGTCTTTTGAACCTTCCTCTTAAATGTACCAGTTTTTGTATATTATTAGATGTTTTAAGCAGTTTTTAGCGTTCCGGGTGACATCTATTAATTCTTTAATTTTAGAGGACTATGAGTTATTGATAACAAGCCTACTATGAAGCTAAACAGTCACCTATACTTCTGTGTATTCTTTTGAACTTTCCTCTAAAATGTACCATTTTTTTAATATTATTAGATGTTTTAAACATTTTCTAGCGTTCCAGGTGACATCTATCAATATTTTAATTTTAGAGGACTAATAGTTATTGATAACAAGCCTATTATGAAACTAAGCATTCACATATACTT
>NW_020651916.1:0-630 GCF_003573695.1 Papaver somniferum | reverse complement strand
CTAGTAAAAATTGCATTTCTATGTACGTTGATTCAAGAAAATATGAAGGAAGTCAAATTTCACGATATAAGAAGGATGAAAGACCATGCTGAACTAATCCAAATCCTAACAAATTTCATATATTTTTAATCAAATAGAAAGACAAAGCCAACACAAAAAGAAAGAGTTCATAAAAATGTTGAATATTATATACGTTAACTCAAAAAAGTCTAAACATTTCGTTATAAGTAGGAAATTGATTTCTGAGACTAAATTGTAAATTAGATAGACTCATCTTTAACAGAAAGAGTTTTAAAAATGTATTGTAATTACAATTAATATGTTCTAAGGCAACACGTCTAGTAAAAATTGCATTTCTATGTACGTTGATTCAAGAAAATATGAAGGTAGTCAAATTTCACAATAGAAGAAGGATGAAAGACCATGCAGAACTAATCCAACTCCTAACAAATTCCATCTATCTTGAATCAAATAGAAAGACAAAGCCAACACAAAAAGAAAGAGTTCATAAAAATGTTGAATTTTATATACATTAACTCAAAAAAGTCTACACACTTTGTTATAAGTCGGAAATTGATTTCTGAGACTAAATTGTAAACTAGATAGACTGATCTTTAACAGAAAAAGTTT
>NW_020651915.1:0-401 GCF_003573695.1 Papaver somniferum | reverse complement strand
TTGAAAATGTCCATAATAATTCCTATGACTATTGACATCATGGTCCGTGGAAGGTTCATAACGTGAAGTTTGTCCATATGCAAGTTCTCTAAGGGATTTGTTGTACTCCCCAACTGTAGAAAAAGATCTATTCATGATTGGCTCAAAAGCTAAGTAAATAATGTACAAAGCTCAGAATTTGGTTTTTTTAAAGGGTTTGGATTTTTGGGAAAAATTTGGTTTTGGTGGGAGACATTTTTTTTTGGTTTTTTTTAGAATTTGGGAGCAAGTTTGGTTTTAATGGGTTAAAGAAGAAAAAATTTGGTTGTTAAAATGGGAGCAAGAAAATTTTGGTTTTTGAATGGGAGAAAAGTAAAAATTTTTGTTTTTGTTTTTGTTTTTTTTTTTTTTTTTTTTTTTTT
>NW_020651914.1:0-431 GCF_003573695.1 Papaver somniferum | reverse complement strand
CCCCCCCCCCCCAGGAGCCCAAGTATCATATACGCCCCCAAAATAAAAAGCCTTGAGTACTAGAAGAAAAGCACCTATACCTAATAAGATTAAGTGAATACCCAAAAATTTCTTTTGTCCCTTCCAGACGATCGGAAAATAAAGAATTGGTTGATATATTCAAGATAATTACGTATTTACGAAATAACGTCTCAATTCATCCTATTTCATCAGATCCGGGATGTGATATGGTTCCGAAGGATGAACCGGATATGGACAGTTCCAATAAAATTTCATTCTTGAACCAAAATCCATTTTTTTCTTTATTCATCTATTCCATGACCGAAACAGGGGGGGGTACACGTTACACCGCGATTTTGAATCAGAAGAGAGATTTCAAGAAATGGCAGATCTATTCACTCTATCAATAACCGAGCCAGATCTGGTGTATC
>NW_020651913.1:0-439 GCF_003573695.1 Papaver somniferum | reverse complement strand
CATTCGTCCAGTTCTGACCTGAATTTAAGGTCTGAAAAGCAAAAATCATTTTTTTCCGAAAAGCGTAGGTAGCGGTTCACGCTTTGTTTCCGTTAAAATGAACCGAAGTATTTTGTTGATTTTTATATGTGATATTTTTCTATGATGTGTAAGCTTTCTAATTAGCCATCATTCGTCCAGTTATTACCTGAATTTAAGGTCTGAAAAGCAAAAACCAATTTTGGCCAAAAAGCGTAGGTAGCGGTTCACGCTTTGTTTCCGTTACCGAAATATTTTGTGCATTTTTAGATGTGATATTGGTCTATGATCTATAAGCTTTCTAACGAGCCATCATTTGTCCAGTTCTGACCTGAATTTAAGGTCTGAAAAGCAAAAACCAATTTATGCCGAAAAGCGTAGGTAGCGGTCCACGCTTTGTTTCCGTTAAAATGAACCGAAA
>NW_020651912.1:0-2068 GCF_003573695.1 Papaver somniferum | reverse complement strand
TTTTTTTTATAGTTTTATCACTTCTTTTGTTTGATCCAGAAGTACATATATGGAATACTGTGCAATTCTGTTTTTTCATATATTCACTACTTATTTTTGACATGAAATTGATTTTTAGATTATGAATCAGCAACACACATATGGCATACTGAAAAATACTGCTTTGATTTTGTTATTTTTTTATAGTTTTATCTTCTTCTTTTATTTATTTATTTATTCAGAAGTACATGTATGTGGAATAATTGAATAAAAGTGTTTCAATTATGCTTTTTCATAGATTCGTTACTTGTTTTTGACATGTAGTTGATTGTTAGATTATGAATCAGTTGTACATATATGACAAACTGGAAAATATTGCTTTGATTTGGTTTTGATTTCTCTGAAATCGATTTCTGAATGTTATAGCCTAATAAATGTTGAAACTTTTTTTTGCAGGTGGTGTTTGTATGGAAAATTAAAGGAGAAACTGGATCGTGGGTGTTAGAGCATATCTCGGTTGAACCCACCAAGAGTTGGTATGTGAAGTTTGGTTGTCATATTTTAGTGAATCAAAACTCATCTAAGAGTCGCTTGATTATGTACTAGAGACAACTTCGTATAGGTTAGACTAGAAAGTCTAGGATTATGAGACATACAAGTATTACTCGAAGACCTGGAGAATGTGAAGAAGTAACAAGCTACAACGACGATATCATCCTTCCTCTTGAGGTTAGTAATATTGGCTTGCACTACACGATATCCTGTATTTTGCAACATTTCGATTTCGGGAGTGTGCAACGGATATTGACGTTGCACACTTTGAAACGTCTATATCCATTGCGCACTCGGATATACGTTGCGCAAAATAAGTAGTATAGGTTTATTAAATGAAATGAACAGAGCAACGTTCTGAAGCGTGTAAAAACGTTGTACATAAATGGAATTTACGTAATATAAGCTATGAAAATATTTATACTTGTTTTCTGATTTCAGTTTTAATAAAAAAAACTTAGATAATTCGGAACTCGTTTCTCTTTATCTCTCCAAAAACCCTTCTTTTGAAAACCCGAGAACAACTCTTGAATCTGTGATGATTTCAGCTCAAAAATGAAAAATCGAAACATCATACTTATATTGCCTGATTTGTAAACAACACCCATATACCAGAATCTAGATCTATTAATCCTAGCTTTGAAATTTTCGTAACCTTAGAAGAAAAAAAATCCTGAAATCGGGAACTCATGTACCAAAAATATGATAGTTGGTTGTGCTTACAACGGTTTGTTTATCATCGGGTATGCTTTAATTTCAGTTTCATGAATTCTTAGGTTTAGTTTGTTTTGTTTTTATGAAGTTGTTCTGATTGTATTGATTACTTTTGACCTAAATCTAAGGTTTACACATATCCGGTTGCTCTTTTATTCTTCCTGCATCGCTAGGTTTAGCTAAATCTATTTAGCTGGTGCAATAAGATTTATTTGTAAACCCTTGTTTTTTCAACTATAAGGTTTGTTGGGTTTGACGTCTTTTGATCTATTGATTCCTGCTTTACTCTCTTTTGGTTAATATTTCATAATTTATCAAGCCAGGGTTTTACATATTATGATCAATAATGTTGTTTGTTTGTTTGTTTTTTTTTGGTTTGGTTGTTGTGAAGTAATTCACTGAGGCGCCACATAAAAAGGAAGCTTCATTTTCTAGAGGATCTCGTTTTACCGAAAACGGATGCTAAAGGTATTACTATTAGATAGTGACTATAGTGAGATTTGGTGGTGCAAATAGTCTAGGCAATTCACCAATGTTTCTTTTCTTTCTGCTGTTAATCTTGAGTGTTCGATAAATATATATTTTGACTCGGGAAATGTATTTTGTTTAAGGAAGGATACGTGAACTAATTATAGCAGTTATGCTATATATGCTTGGAGGTTTAACCACTCGGGAAATGTATTTTGTTTAAGGAATGAGACCTGAAATTTCACAACCAGCCTCGGATTTGTAAAGAAATCCTTTGGGGAGCATTGGTATGTATATATCTTTTGACTGCAACTTTGTACCCCCACCAGGCATATATATATATATATATATATAT
>NW_020651911.1:0-1258 GCF_003573695.1 Papaver somniferum | reverse complement strand
GTTCATCAGGTAATTCGTGATAACTCTATTAGAATGAAGGGCCATATGCATAATACTTTGGATGATTTGCGTATTGTTAATTTCTTTAGAGTGAAGCATAGATCTTGCGATCACTCTGATCCAATTGAAGTTATTTGGACGCCACCAAATCCTGGTGAACTTATGATCTGTTGTGATGGTGCATCACTTGGCAACCCGGGGCAAGCTGGTTGTGGTGTTGTCTTCCGTGATTCCAACTCGGTAGTCTTGGGAGTTCTGTGCGTTGGTCTGGGTTGGCAGACTAACTTCTATGCTGAAGTTTGTGCGGTTATCTATGGTGATGTCGTTGCTCAAAGATGGAATGTGAAGAACTTATGTGTCAGATCGGATTCGATGAGTTGCCTCTTTGCTCTTCAAAAGTATGAATTACCATGGCAACTAATGCAGAGGTGGAGAATAGTGAAGACTTTTTACAACAATATTAGCTATGTTCATAGCTACAGAGAGGCTAATTTTTCAGCTGATGTCTCGGACAAACAAGCCTGTTTGTTGGCCGAGGAGCATTATGAGTTTTATGAGGGTAGGCCAGGTTTTATTCAATCTGTTGAATGGCATGGAGAGGTTTACTATCGTTTTTAGGTTTTTTTTAGCGTGCGGCCTTTTGGCTTAGCGCTAACATAGCCTGATCCCTGTACAGTTTCGCTTTTTTATTCTATTTTATTGACCGAGTAAAAAAAAATTGCATTTCTACAAATTAGATTAGGGGAGAAAAAATCATTCACCAACTCCGTGGGCCGTACGTTGCACCGGCCTTTCCAAAGTCGCGCAATGATTGTGCAACACCGCCAAAGCCGCAAGCTATGCCGCACAATGATTGTGCAACACCGTGAAAGCCGCAAGACATGCCGCATAATGATCGTGCAACACCGTCAAAGCCGCAAGTCATGCCGCACAATGATCTTGCAACACCGTCAAAGCCGCATGTCATGCCGCACAATGATTGTGCAACACTCTCCCGGCCAACGTCCCTTCCCTATATATGTCTTATTTTCATTTCTACAAATCTTTTTTGGGGAGGAAAAATCATTCACCAACTCCGTGGACCGTACGTTGCACCGTCCTTGCCAAAGCCGCGCAATGATTGTGCAACATCGTCAAAGCCGCAAGCCATGCCGCACAATGATCGAGTAACACCGTCAAAGCCGCAAGCCATGCCGCACAATGACCGTGCAACACCGTGTCTGCCAACGTCCTTTCCCTATATATGTCTTATATCTAT
>NW_020651910.1:0-997 GCF_003573695.1 Papaver somniferum | reverse complement strand
TGGGGGAAGGTTTCATGTTTGTAATCCACTTACTCAACAATGGGTTTCACTTCCTTCACCACCGCGTCACGAACCTAGTTCATATGAGTATAATGGTATATTCTGTGAGAATTCATCGTCTTCAAGTTGTCGTACAAGGTTGTATGTATTCCAAGATTCGAGTCTTTAAAGGAATCTAATGTTGATATGTTTGATTCTGATATGGGTGAATGGAGAAGTTTCGAAGTTTCGTGTGATCAAGAGCTCTCGTATGGGCCACATAGAAGTGTTATTACTCTTAATGGTGCTCTGTTTATTCTGGAAGGATGGGATCGAATGTTAGTTTATAATCTGAATCAGAATAACGGAAGTTATGGACATCGGTGTAGTTTGATCAATTTTCCGGGTCCAAGTTTCGCTTATCGCGCCTTTGATGAGATTGATATCTTTAATAGTCGTACTCTTGGAGAGTCAGAAGGCCGGATCTGTTACGCTACAGCCGGAGTTACTCGGAGGCAAATAACTGTCAGTTCCTGGATGCTTGATGGGGACAAATAGCAAGTTTTGCACGAGGATATTTTAGTTGACGATACATTGGCAGAAATTTGTTTTCAGACATGTGATGTTAGAAGTATCCGTGTTTCAGATTTCAGTCCGGTAGACCGCAATGTTGTTTTGCTTGGCTGCGAGCATTGGGTTTGGTTGTACGACATCAAAACCAGAAGTTTTGAAGAGCTCAGATATTCTTCAATTTTGGCCAACGGAGATACCCGGTAGATGTATAAAGAAATTTAATGCATACTTCTCATCTACTTCTTATCGGTTCAGTTGTAAACTTATAATGCTCCAAGCTTAATGCCTTCCCCCACAAAGAACTTGCGGGTCTTGGAGAAAAAGAAAAAGAGAGAAAAAAGAATATGTGGCTGCTGGGATTCGAGCCCAGGTCTCCACGGCCACAACGTGGAATTCTTACCACTAAACTACAGCCACATTGGTGTCCTGCGCTTCTATCTATAAA
>NW_020651909.1:0-956 GCF_003573695.1 Papaver somniferum | reverse complement strand
AAAAAAAATCTGTGAAATTTAATTTAATTTCTAATTTTTAACTTTTTATGTTTAGTGGAAACTTAATTGATTCAAATTACGATCAATCACATATCCAAAATAGATAAGGATAATATATACATATAATAGTGTGGTTATTTTGTTTAGGAGTTAGATAAGTGATGAGAGCTCGTATATATGTTTGAAAAGGAGATGATACCAAGTATACCACCAAATTTTTTGTTCGGCAGCCTGTATGAAAAATACCTAACACAATTGCAAATAAACCAACTTAATGATCCTTCACAGTATGTCTATATATATTTTTTTTGTATCTCTATCTCTTCTCAATCAGAAAGTCTAGACTATAGAGTCAGTGAACCTGATTGTTAAGAAGAATACTTGGACGATCTCAAAAATCAATATCCAAATAACTAATCGGAATTCTGCCAAGTATGAAACTTGTTATCTATATTTCAAGATGTGAATTCTACAAGAACGAGTCTCGTAATCGATCAAAGTTAATATGAACGTATCTACTAGAATTGAATACGTACTACTTGTGTAAATATTATTATAAGGAGAAAAAATATAATACGGAAAAGGAAAAACACAAGACACCAGACGTTTTGTTAACGAGGAAGACACAACATCAGCAAAAAATCTCGGGACCTCGTCTAGGTTCGAACACCAAATTATATTAAGACGCTACATACACCAGCCTACTATCAAACTTCGAACTGGAATGTAGTTGACAACTAATTCACCCTCCAAACAATTTAGTTACAGTCGCTCTCTCTACGTCTCTTGAACCTCACAAGGCTCAACGCAATTTATTCCCTTAGCTGACGTCCTTTTGTTGATAGTGGATTTTTGACGAAGGCTAGATTCATAAAATCACATCGAGAATTGCGTATCTATGACCATGTCAGAATGCATAAGAGGTCTTATGTCTTCTCTTTCCGCAAGAGAAACAA
>NW_020651908.1:0-714 GCF_003573695.1 Papaver somniferum | reverse complement strand
TTAGTCTCAGAAATCAATTTCCGACTTATAACGAAGTGTGTAGATTTTTTGAGTTAACGTATATAAAATTTAAAATTTTTATGAACTCTTTCTTTTTGTGTTGGCTTTGTCTTACTATTTGATTCGAAATAGATGAAATTTGTTAGGATTTGGATTAGTTGTGCATGGTCTTTCATCCTTCTTCTATTGTGAAATTTTACTTCCTTCATATTTTCTTGAATCAACGTACATAGAAATGAGATTTTTACTAGACGTAATGCCTTAGAACATATTATTTGTGACTACAATACATTTTTCAAACTTTTTGTGTTAAAGATGAGTTTATCTAGTTTACAATTTAGTCTCAGAAATCAATTTCAGACTTATAACGAAGTGTGTATCCTTTTTTGAGTTAACGTATATAAAATTCAACATTTTTTGAACACTTTCTTTTTGTGTTGGCTCTGTGTTTTCTATTTGATTCAAGATAGATGAAAATTGTTAGGATTTGGATTAGTTCTTCTTGGTCTTTCATCCTTCTTCTATTGTGAAATTTGCCTCCCTTCATATTTTCTTGAATCAACGTACATAGAAATGCAATTTGTACTTGACGTAAGGCTTTAGAACATATTATTTGTGATTACAATACATTTTTCAAACTTTTTCTGTTAAAGATGAGTTTATCTATTTTACGATTTAGTCTCAGAAATCAATTTCCGACTTATAACGAAGTGT
>NW_020651907.1:0-1119 GCF_003573695.1 Papaver somniferum | reverse complement strand
ATAATGATTATTTTGAAAAATAAATAGAGTCATTTACATGGATTCATTTACTCAATACAATAATGGTTAGTTTTAAGGTTTAAGGAAACGATTATTGGGGTTTACATGAGAGATATATTTTGGATAATTTACGGGTAAACAATGAAGGGAGCTATGCTTATACTTTAGATTTAATTTTGTGTAAACAGGTGGTCATATGAGAAAATAACAGTAGCTTTGTGTATGATTTGAGATTAGCAATGAAAAAAGATGGCGATGGTATTAAAAACTGGAACCTAAAACCTCGTGAATGAAAATAAACAACTCTCATTTCTCAAACATGGAGTATGTAGAAGATAAGGTGCAGTTAGTGAATAAAATGGAGTTTTGAATTTTATTAGTCATTTCACATTTTTAACTCTAAATTGGATGGTCAACACGGTCAATCAACGCCAATTCATTGACTGGGCACCAAACTAATATATGGAAAAAGTTAAGCACCAAACGCGAAAGTGTACCATTTTATAAGCACCAAACTCAAAATTTCCCTTCTAATAATGAACTTGTAATCTCTGAAAAAGGTCATAGATTACCTATAATAAAACATGGAAAGAAGGAGATAAGGTTTGCAATCATTAATAACTTCTCAACGATTCTAGGATTTTCATTAAGCTAGATACTCATTGCAAAATTTGAATTAAATACCATAAACACAAATGACTCAAGGAAGTCCGAAGGCTTCGTTAGATGTCGGAACTCTATGATCAAGACCAAATCATGAAACAGAACCACTCCCCTTTAATAGAAAATGCTGAGAAAAATATTTCCGGCACAAATTACATGTCTAGAGGCTTGAGAGTCTAAAAAAGCTTGCAGTTTGGATACATTGACTCAAGGAAGTCTAGTAACTTCGTTAGAAGTCGAAATCCTTTGTTAAAAACCAAACTATAAACTAAATAAACTTAGTTTTATTTTCTATTACACTAAACCTTGGGGGACAAAGACAGTTATATAAGTAGACAGTATTTATAATAAGGGATATCTTGAGTTTGGTGCCTATAAAATGGCACACCTTTGCCTTTGGTACCTAACTTTGTCAGAATTTGAGTTTTGTGTGAACCCAATCAAGCAGTTGATTTA
>NW_020651906.1:0-467 GCF_003573695.1 Papaver somniferum | reverse complement strand
TTTATTATGTCATTTCTGAAATTGTTCTGCGACGCTGTTGTGTTGTGTTGTTGATAATTTCGCTGAGGCATTATTGCTGCGAGATTCTGATCCTACATCTTGCCTCTTCTCATATCTTCTCTGCAAAGTAGATGTGAGAAATGCCGCAGCTGTTCATATCTTCATATTCTGCATTTATCACACGTATTCTTTCTTCTATCTATTTCTTGACACGTCTTCTGTAACCGCTACTTTTCAACCGCTCAAGTCTTTTCGTCTTAATGGTGTTTATTTCTTCGAGTAAAAAATCTTCTTTATATATTCTTCTTACTCTTCTTTCCAATTTCTTTTTACTTTCTCTTCTCTTTTTATTCTCTCATCTCTGCAACTCTATTGTTCTTCCGTAAGTTCTGCTACTGTAATCCTTCCCTCTTCAATCTTCTTACTTTTTATTCATTCCCATACTCTATATTCAAATATGCCTCCAA
>NW_020651905.1:0-1434 GCF_003573695.1 Papaver somniferum | reverse complement strand
TTTTTTTTTTTTTTTTTTTTTTTTTTTTTTTTTTTTTTTTTTTTTTTTTGATAGAAAATGAAACACTTTTGATACATGAACAACAAGAAATACAAATTACATGACACTTCGCAAGAGGTAGCCCTTTTTGATGCACCCAGTTAAATTCGATGGTTGTTTTTCTTAATGTAACCTCCATCTTCTATCCCAACCAACCAAAGAACAAGCTAGTCCAGTTTCGTTCAGTATTCTAAAGTGATTGGCAATCGTGACTTCCTATCCAACACCTTGAAGATCGAGGCCATACATGTATTGGTAGATCGTGCGCGTGCAAATTTCTTATCACAATGTGAATTGTGCTAGAATCAGGGTGCCTAAATATCTAGACTAAGACTCGTAATAAAAATACATATTTGCACAAGAGTCAACATTTCAAGGTAAATGAGCTCCATTTTTATGTTTTTTCATTTTTTTAATTTTTTATTGAATTTTGATTTTTTAATTTTTTTTTGGAATTTTTCAATTTTTTCAAAAAGAAGAAGGAGTTCGTTTCTATTATGGCAATTTATCATGGTATCTACTCTATACCCCCAAACCTAAACTAAACATTGTCCTCAATGTTTCAAAACGTGGAAAGAATTATAAAACAATATATGAAGAGGAACATGCTGAGTAGAGTAAAAGGAGAGAGAATACCCGATTGTACGGCGAAAGCTCGATTAAAACTCCGTTATTTCAAGGCAAAAATCCATCATATTAGCAGTCATAATGGATGAGCACAGAATATATACAAAAGGAAATTTAACTAACACATTATCTACAAGAAATTTTGGTTTTTAATGGGATTGGACTTTTTTGGAAAATTTTGGTTTTGTCGGGAGACATTTGGTTTGGATGGGAAAAAGAAAATTTTTGGTTTTTAGGGGAGAAAAATATTTGGAAAACTTTTTGGTTATTTAGGGGAAGAGTGGACTAGTTTAGTCCACATAGACCGGGTCCTCCAGGTTGGTTGTTTCAATGTCGGGTGGGAATGGCTCAAGGAATGGCTTTAATCTCTGCCCGTTGACTTTGAAAACGTTCTTGTTGGAGACATCCTCCAACTCTACAGCTCCATGAGGAAAAACTGTGCGTACTAGGTACGGACCCTTCCATCTGGAACGCAGTTTTCCTGGAAAAAGATGTAATCGGGAGTCATACAGCAAGACTTTCTGACCAGGAGTGAAGGATTTGCGCAGAATACGCTTGTCATGAAACATCTTCATCTTCTGCTTGTACAGCTTGGCACTGTCATAAGCCTCATTCCTCAATTCTTCCAACTCGTTGAGTTGAAGTTTCCTTTGAATTCCAGCTTCGTCCAGAGAAAAGTTTAGCTCCTTGATTGCCCAGTAGGCACGATGTTCTAATTCCACAGGTAGATGGCACGACTTTCCATACACTAGACGATAGGGGGACATG
>NW_020651904.1:0-385 GCF_003573695.1 Papaver somniferum | reverse complement strand
GGGACATGCTGAGTAGAGTAAAAGGAGAGAGAATACCCGATTTCGGCGAAAGCAGAATTAAAACTCCGTTATCCAAGGCAAAACTCCATCATATTCGGAGTCACAATGGATGAGCACAAAATATATATAAAAGGAAATTTAACTAACACATTATCTACAAGCAAATTTTGGTTTTTAATGGGATTGGACTTTTTGGGAAAAAATTTGGTTTTGGTGGGAGACATTTTTTTTTTTTGGTTTTAGAATTTGGGAGCAAGTTTGGTTTTAATGGGTTAAAGAAGAAAAAATTTGGTTGTTAAAATGGGAGCAAGAAAAATTTGGTTTTTGAATGGGAGAAAAGTAAAAATTTTGTTTTTGTTTTTGTTTTTGTTTTTGTTTTTGTTTT
>NW_020651903.1:0-590 GCF_003573695.1 Papaver somniferum | reverse complement strand
AAATTTGAGCAAGAGAAAAAAACAAACAAACGATGGAATGGAAAAATGTAGATGCTTCAGTCTCACCTCACTCTAGTCAGCACATCGGTTAGCGAATCATCATGTTAAATCAAAAAACAAATGAAACATAGTCAGCCGCGAAGGCCAATCAATGGACAGTTGATTTTGGCCGAATGATAGTTCCAATTTTGCATGTGGCGGAGGAGATTCGCTGTGCTACAAAACTTAACTCAAACAATATCTGGGTTGCTATCTCTTCGTAAGTCTTTGACTCGAACTATCAAAGATACAGTCACTGAGCCAAGGAGTAAGTAACAAGCACAATGTGGTAAGTGGCAGGATGCAAGTCTTCTTTTCTTGTGGAACAAAACTTCACTCAGACTATCAAACTTTCGGTCTCTAATGAGGCGATAATTTCGCTGCTGCTGAAGATACTACCCATGGTGGTTAACACAGATTCATTGAAGAAAATTGTTCATTGATCTCTATACAAACCCAGCAACGGGTGGGACCAATCGGCTCTGATTCCACTCATGCACGTCCTTTGTTGAATTATTTCAGTGGCGTGCTACTCATTAGTCCAGACCAGG
>NW_020651902.1:0-621 GCF_003573695.1 Papaver somniferum | reverse complement strand
TGATTATGAACATCTCAATTGCATGATTTATGCCTCCACCAAGTAGTTTTATATGTCAGTTGACAGATGATCTTAAACTAAGACATAGTATTTGGTTGTATGATGCCATCATTGGTGAATAAATCTTGTATTTTGTTTTGAGAAGCAACATCTCAGGAGTCACTGTGATTTGTATTCACTGTCAGATTGTAGAATTAATTTAGGTGTGCATAAGGCTCCACCAAGTAGTGCTCATGTCAATTATGTGCAAGTCGAATACGACGCAACCAACGCAAGACAATTATTGTTAATCATTGTGATTTGATCTTTGTATCTAAAGATCAAACATATATGGATGTTCGTAATGTGTCCCTTTGCCAGATTGTAGATTAAGACTAGGTGTGTATATGCCTCTCTATCAAGTGAATTAGACTGGATAGAAAAACACTAAAGTGACTTGTTGTCAATATGCATTTGTTTTCGATACATCTTAGTCTTGTACATGATCCAGTTCTTTGATTGTAGTTTTAGTTTCTAGAATACACCCTGCATCTCCAACATTATCGACGCACAATCATTGGACAATATAAATAAGCCGACTTCATCATATTGCATTTAAAAAAGTTACAACCGTTAAATTCA
>NW_020651901.1:0-1022 GCF_003573695.1 Papaver somniferum | reverse complement strand
TTCTGGAGATTGTTTTACTTGAATCCCAAGAAAATATCGCATAAGTCCTAAGTCTATCATCTCATATTCTTTCATCATCTCCTTCTTAAATTTTTCTGCCATCTCTTGTTTTGTGCTGGCACTAAATTAAATCATCAACGTAGAGACAGATAATTAAGAAGTTCGTACCTTGTTTTTTGATGTAGAGTGATGGCTCAGTTGAACTTTTTTCAAATCCATTATCTCGGAAGTACTTGTAGATTTAGCTGTTCCATGCACACGGTGCTTTCTAGAGACCATATAGTGCTTTGCAGAGTCGATAAACCATTTTTTCTTTTCCTTTTCGGACATATCCTTGAGGTTGTTCAACATAAACCTCTTCCTCTTTGTTTAGGAACGCCGACTTTACGTTTAATTGGTAGACTCTCATTTTGAGTTGAGCTGCCAAGGCTAACACTATACAGATTGTTTCCATGAGAGCGACTGGGGCGAATGTCTCATTGTAGTCGATTCTTGGTTGTTGGGAATATCCTTTTGCAACTAGCCTTGCCTTGTGATTTTGGGTTGAACCATCTTCTTTATAGTTTTTCTTGTAGACCCATTTCAGACCAATTATTTATTTTTCAATTGGCTGATTAAAAAGCTCCTATTTCTTATTTTTCTCGATTACTCACATTTCTTCGTCCATGGATTTTCTCCATTTTTCTTCTTTTGCCGCTTCATCATATTTTTGAGGTTCTAGTGCTATAAATGCACAATTAGATATACCATAAATATTTCTTAGGAAACGCACCTTTCTAGGTGGGGCACTTGCTTCAGATGAACTTGGACTTTCTTGTGCTGGACTAGGAGATCTCGGGCTTGCTGGTGGAGTGTTTTCTTCCTGGTGTGGATGATCTGGATCTTCTTCGATGAGTAGTGGCGACTCGTGGTTATCTTGTTCATCATTCCAATCCCAATCTTTGAATTCATCAAAGATAACATCTCTTGATATTACCAGTTCCTTTTTATCTGGCTTTAGAAGTCTATAGGCTTTAGACTCT
>NW_020651900.1:0-338 GCF_003573695.1 Papaver somniferum | reverse complement strand
GTGCTTTCTCCAGTATTGAAAGTCATCGGCTGAGAAACATAATCAGGGACTGACACCCACGGGCGAAAATTGAACTCAGATTCTTCATCTAACACATCAATAAAGCGTATTTTAGAACGAGGCTGCTTTGTGGACCAACAAATGATCCTAGCATTATCTTTCTCAGGGAAAGTATGGCGCGCATCAGTATTCTGTCCTTGCAGAACATTACGTGGAGTAGGTGCATAATTCTTAAAGTTCTCCCACATCAAAGCTTGAAGAAACATCGTGTTGGCATAACACTCAATCTTCATAGAGCCGTTCGACACACTGGAGTCTATAATCAAGGAGTCCAGGTT
>NW_020651899.1:0-2673 GCF_003573695.1 Papaver somniferum | reverse complement strand
ATAGAGTAGATATACTTTTGAGTGATAGATAAGTTCAAGTCTTCACATACCTTTTTATCGAGAAGTTCCACCGGTTCCTTGAGTAGTTCTTCTACTTGTATGATGAATCGCCATGAAGTCCTTGAGCTCAACTACAATTTTATCCTAGTCCGAGACTTAGCCATAATAGACTAGAAATCAAGAATTATTGTTTTGATCACTAACATTGACAAACATGCTTGAGATAGCAACACATGAGAGTTCGACCGAGTAATGCTATAACAGTTTGTGCATTATTGCTGAGTACACTTGCACCATTTTGGTCGGGGCTTACTCGATAGTTGCTCAGATGCCCGTTCGTTGAATATTTATTACTAACCCATGGAATTCTGCTGGGAAAACCATGAATTGAAGTAATAAAATATTATGAAGAACATAGAATGTTTCCAGATATTCAGCTAATGAATTTAAAGATTATAAATAATTAATTGATGGATCTATACTAGCAGGCATGCTATCTAGGAGCATTAATTATCTGAGAATTGAATGATATGAGCTTGTTGAAGCGTCATATTTTCTTTACATAATCAGGGAAAACATTGTTACATCCTGAATACGTTATTGCTCTATACTAGCAGGTAAGTCTTCTAGGAGCCGTCTAATCTTTCGATTCTACATAGGAGTAATTACTGAAATTGCTCAGTATTTATGAGATACGCTGTTGCCTCAGCTGAGAGACTGCACATCTGTATATACTCTGAGAGACGTTATTCTCAGTCAGAGATTCTTGTGGCATGAGATTTCATGCTTCGACGAGATACATGAGCTTCAATACTCATCTGATTGCTGGATCAAGAGCATTACAATTATGGTTTTACGATTTTAATCCTTGTTGGAAATCCACCATCTACATTGAGTCCCCTACTTAGTGAGGGACAGTAATGTTCCTCAGTCAGCACTGTATGGTGATTTTCTAATTATAAACGAAATAAGTAATTGAACTTAGTCGTAAGGTAAGATGTTACCGGATTTTCGATTGCGTGGGTAAACCATGGTTTGAAAGAAGATCCAGTGGCATGATAGAGCGCCTAACGAGTCTAAATTGATGTAGGCCCGCTGATTTGGTGATGGAGCCTTGGTCGGTTTAGGATCCACGGGTTCGGGCCCAAGAAAGGAAATCCTTGTGAAATTAGGTTTTGGAAACAAAGTTTGATATAAAAGGAATTAATCCCCCCTCCTTTTTTTTTGTTTCTCCTCCAACAACCGACCACCACCTTCATCTCCTCATCATCTCACGTCCGAGCAAAGAAAAAAGTCTCGCCGGAGTTGTTGTTGTTGTTGATCGTCGGTGCCGTTTGATCACTGTCCGGCCACATTCCGGCCGACACCGACCAGGCGAGTATTTTTTTTTTTTTAGAATTTCATGAGTTGTTCATGCCTTGATCATGTTAAAATTTTATGCATGTGCATATATTAACTGTGATTTTTGTAGAAAAACCCTTATTTTATTAAACATATGTTCGTTCGATCGTTAATTCAAGAGACTAGCAATAATCCCTGTCTTGAGAGATTTTTATTTTGATATAGACCTGTGTCCAGCGATAAAATTTTGTTTATGAGCTTTCATGGAAACAAAAACTTTATCTTAAAAGGTGTGAACTTTTCACAAAACCGAAATAAACCTTCGTTTCAAAGAAAGACGATCATATGAAGGAAAAGAGATTTTTTTTTATCAAACCGTGGAGCATCCACGAATTTTTTTTCATAAAATCACGTGAGCTTGCGCTCACGTCATTTTTTTTATTTTAAATTTACGTGAGTTAATCACGTTTTTATTTATTTATATATATATGTATATATATATTTTTGAAAAACCAAAGCCTGACTTTGAGCAATATTAACAGAAAACAATTATTTATGATGAAATATTTGTTTATTTTTCATAATTCGATGATTAATGTTCGTATGATGTAAGTGTTCATGATTTTATGAAAACCTGAGTTTTGCTCGTCTTTTGTAGATTCGAAGA
Organism: Papaver somniferum; assembly: GCF_003573695.1. Lineage (NCBI taxonomy): Eukaryota > Viridiplantae > Streptophyta > Magnoliopsida > Ranunculales > Papaveraceae > Papaver > Papaver somniferum. The sequence goes on along the minus strand of NW_020651899.1, from coordinate 665 downwards.
AACGAGCAAATTTTGGAGTGTTAACTCTTGCATTACCATCACTATTGTTAGTGGAATCGAAAAAAGGTAAGAGTTAAGAGTTACCATTTTGTGAATGCTTGCATGAGCATTTTGTCATTGGCATATCCAAAACTCTGCGTCTCTGGTTCCAGAAAATGGTGACTCCCAGCAGTAGCAGTGATTATGATTATTACTACTCTTCTAGCTCCTCTGAAGAGGATTACAAGACTTCTGCATCCAAAGATCGTTCCAAGATGGACCAATCATCGAAGGATTCTAAGAAATTTATGAATGGTATATACCTTGATCATTCGAAAGCCTCTCATGATAACTTCTTGAAGATAAAGGTTGAGGACGAGATATTAGCTGATTATCGACAAGAGAGGGAACGATTACAGCGTAGGAAGTTTGCAGCTGAGGAGAAACTTCGATCTCGTGTTGACGGTGTAGATTCGGATTCAGATGCTTCAGAAGACGAACCCGTATGGGTGCCACTGATAGGTGTAGAATGCACCTTGATTTTGAGTGTGTGTCACCGTACGTTAATTCCGGGTAGAATGGTGAGCTACCCAACCTCCCACCAATAGAAGCACTACTCTTTGATCTCTTGAGTGCTAATTTTTTCAATCATGAGGGTGACGTCTATAGATGAAAGCCTCCTTCTT
>NW_020651898.1:0-434 GCF_003573695.1 Papaver somniferum | reverse complement strand
AGGTGTCTATTTTTATTGGAAACATGCTAATGATCAGGACATGTTGGTCTATGGACCCACATGATCTTGATATTTTATCCAAATTTTGAAGTCTAGGCCTCATAAACAAGATTTTCTACTTAGAGCAGTTTCGAGTGTACATTCGAATAATACACACTCGAAAAGACTCGAACGCTATAATTTTTCTCAACATGTGTCTATTTTTATTGGAAACATGCTAATGATCAGGACATGTTGGACTATAGACCCACATGATCTTGATAATTTATCCAAATTTTGAAGTCTAGGCCTCATAAATAAGATTTTCTACTTAGAAAAGTTTCGAGTGTACATTCGAAAAATACACACATGAAAAGACTCGAACGCTATAATTTAGCTCAAGAGGTGTCTATTTTTATTGGAAACATGCTAATGATCAGGACATGTTGGTCTAT
>NW_020651897.1:0-419 GCF_003573695.1 Papaver somniferum | reverse complement strand
GGAAACATGCTAATGATCAGGACATGTTGGTCTATAGACCAACATTATCTTGATATTTTAGCCAAGTTTTGAAGCCTAGGCCTCATAAACACGAATTTTCTACTTAGAGCAGTTTCGAGTGTACATTCAAAAAATACACAATCGAAAAGACTCGAACGCTATAATTCAGCTCAACAAGTGTCTATTTTTATCGGAAACATGCTAATGATCAGGACATGTTGGTCTATAAACCCACATGATCTTAATATTTTAGCCAAAATTTGAAGTCTAGGCCTCATAAATAAGATTTTTCTACTTAGAGAAGTTTCGAGTATACATTCGAATAATACACACTCGAAAAGACTCGAACGCTATAATTTAGCTCAATAGGTGTCTATTTTTATTGGAAACATGCTAATGATCAGGACATGTTGGTCTAT
>NW_020651896.1:0-1138 GCF_003573695.1 Papaver somniferum | reverse complement strand
AGATTTGCCTACTTAGAGTTTTTTCGAGTGTACATTCGAATAATACACACTCGAAAAGACTTGAACGCTATAATTTAGCTCAATATGTGTCTATTTTGATTGAAAACATGACCCAGATGATCTTTATATTTTAGAAAATTTTTGAAATCTAGGCATCATGAACAAGATTTGCTTACTTAGAGCATTTTCGAGAGTACATTCGAAAAATGCACACTCGAAAAGACTCGAACGCTATAATTTAGCTGAAGAGGTGTTTATTTTGATTGAAAACATGCTATTGATCAGGACATGTTGGTCTATAGACCCACATTATCTTGATATGTTAGCCAAGTTTTGAAGGCTAGGCCCCATAAACACGAATTTTCTACTTAGAGCAGTTTCGAGTGTACATTCAAATAATACACACTCGAAAAGACTCGAACGCTATAATTTAGCTCAACCGGTGTCTATTTTTATTGGAAACATGCTAATGATCAGGACATGTTGGTCTATAGACCCAGATGATCTTGATATTTTAGCTAAATTTTGAAGTCTAGGCCTCATAAACAAGATTTGTCTACTTAGAGCAGTTTCGAGTGTACATTCGAAAAATACACACTCGAAAAGACTCGAACGCTATAATTTAGCTCAAGAGGTGTCTATTTTTAATGGAAACATGCTAATTATCAGGACATGTTGGTCTATAGACCCAGATGATCTTGATATTTTAGCAAAATTTTGAAATCTAGGCCTCATAAACAAGATTTGTCTACTTAAAGCAGTTTCGAGTGTACATTCGAAAAATACACACTCGAAAAGACTCGAACGCTATAATTTATCTCAAGAGGTGTCTATTTTGATTGAAAACATGCTATTGATCAGGACATGTTGGTCTATAGACCCACATGATCTTGATATGTTAGCCAAGTTTTGAAGGCTAGGCCTCATAAACACGAATTTTCTACTTAGAGCAGTTTCGAGTGTACATTCAAATAATACACACTCGAAAAGGCTCGAACGCTATAATTTAGCTCAACTGGTGTCTATTTTTATTGGAAACATGCTAATGATCAGGACATGTTGGTCTATAGACCCAGATGATCTTGATATTTTAGCAAAATTTTGAAATCTAGGCCTCATAAACAAGATTTGTCTACTT
>NW_020651895.1:0-1257 GCF_003573695.1 Papaver somniferum | reverse complement strand
ACCACCACCACCACCACCACCGATACTACGTAATTGCACCACCAATACCAGCCACCCTACCATCCAGCACCACCACTGTCGACCACCGCCGACCAAAACCAGCACCACGACCGCCCACCACCACCACCTCCCAAAAATACGATGAAACCGATTTTGGTTTCATCATAAATACGATGAAACCGATTTTGGTTTCATCATAAATACGATGAAAACCAATTTTGGTTTCATCTTGATTTCGTGAGAAATCACCTGCAAGAAATTTTTTAAGAAGTATTATACATCTTCATGGATAGAAATACATTGTTGAAATACGATGAAACCGATTTTGGTTTCATCATAAATAAGATGAAACCATAATTGGTTTCTGCGCTTCAACAGCAATACCACCGCCGCCGCCGCCCACCGCCACTGCCGCCCACCACCACCGCGCTACCATCGTTAATGTTAACCACCACCGCCACCGACGACCACCATCGTCGCCGAGAAACACCACCAACCAGCCGCCGCCACAAAAAATGAATTTCAGTTGAAACCAAACAGAAAAATGATGAAACCAAAATTGGTTTCACCAAAAATAGATGAAACCATAATTGGTTTCGTGCAAATGTCTATTCAACTGCAAGAAAATTACAACAAGTATTATACATTTCTGATGTGCCAAAAACATAGATGCTGCCTACTATTTTGCTAAATGCTAGTACAAGAAACATTAGAATAGAAGAACAACAAAACACATGGAAATTTAAAAAGTCTATGCAAGATCACAACATTTTATGTTAAACTGCAGTGCGGTAGAACTGCATCATCGTTTAGTAAACTCAGTTTAATATTGTGATACAACTCACGGAATTTTGGTAAGATAAAAAAATATATTCAAAGATGATAAAGACATGCACAAGAATGAAAATAAAAAAATGAAGAAGTGGAGAAGCTATAAGGAACAAGATTGAGGTTACAAATTACCTGTATCTGAAGCTAGGTAAAGAGAAGCCATAACAATATCCTACTTATCTCCTGATATAAACTGATGCATAGGGGCTCCAGATTGGATGCTTTCATTTCACGGGTATCAAGCTTAATCAATCCAGGAGTGTCATTAATGGGTCCTGGTGCAATCCCATTGACTCTTATATCATAATCAGTGCCCTACTCCAAGGCCAATGACCTTGTCATTGGCATCAATAGCTTCCTATTCAAAGAAAAAAAATGAAATTTCATCACCTGAATCATTTCTATGAAGGTGAAAAGGTAGCTTTT
>NW_020651894.1:0-1473 GCF_003573695.1 Papaver somniferum | reverse complement strand
ATTGTCGTTATCTATGGTTCTACGCCGATATATGGTCCCGGCGTGGTAGTTAATTTATTTTGATTTGGAAGGCACTGCTTCCTGTATGTTTTTCATGCAGTACCGGCATGGTAACCTTTCAATACAACCATGCCAGTAGTATATTCCGTAGAATATTCCTTGATAGGTAAAAAGTAACTTTTGCACCGGAATAGTTTTTTGGTTGAACACTATGCCGGATTGATATTCAAAATGGGGGATATCGGGATGCCGGAATGGCTGTAGTATGAATTCCATGCCGGTATGGGGACTTCCGGCATTGTATTCATACCACTACTATGCCGGCACTGAACTTTTTCAGCTGAAAAAATGGGTGGTTCAAAGAAAAAAATCAAAATTTCAACCTCTTAGCAGTTTTACCTGTACGTTAGGGATGCTTGTATGTTGTGCAAGTTTACTTTCTTGTGTAGGTTCTTCATAAAACTCTCCATGCTCGTAAAAATCATCATTCAAGGGTGTTGGATCAACAAAGAGCTGCAATTGTGAGTTGTTGTCATTAGCTGAAGATTCAAGATATAATCCTTGTTGTAGTTGAGCTAAAGATTCAAGGATTATATCTTTACTGAATTTTATGTTACAATTTTTATACACACATCATCTACCTATAAACAAGCTTATAGACAAATATAATTTTGTGCTTCTGTTTTACTTGAGATTGCACTTTTTGTAGAAATATTTTCTACCATTTATGAAATTCATCCATTAGTGAATAATAAGATGATGGAAAAATGGTTGCGCTTAATCCTACAGTCTATATCTAGTCTTCAGCTTTTATTAGAGGCGGCGAACGACGCTTAATATTACTGTCTATAAGCATATATTGTATTGTTGATGATCGATTAAAGACGAGGCAATTGGTTTTCCTATATGGAGATATTGTATGTGGTGGATCTGTAGTTTCTTATTCTGTTTTGAAGAGAAGCGATCGAAGATGAGGTCGACACAATTTTTGGCATATGCACCTTGAGCATATGATTAAAGAAGGGTTTGTTTGAATGTGTTGAGTGTGAAACTTACTTGAAGAGCATTGAATTTTTGCAAGCTTTTGTTGTTTACACAACAATGTAGGAGCAGAGCTTTTCGTATCGCTGAACACGGCAAATATGGTATCTTTTGAATCATCCATTCGGATGTTTGAAGGCACCTCTTTGATTTACTGTTTTATTTTAAAAGAGGAGCTAGGTAGTTTGTTACCTTTATTTTTGGATGACATTTGGCGGAGATTTAAGGTGTTTACCTTTTGAAGTCATCAAGTTGAAGAAGTGCAAGACCGTGGTGAAATAACAGATTGGTCATATGGATATGTTCCGTTTTTGAGGTGAAAACTCGGTTCCAAGGAACAAGGTACCATTGTAGCACTTCACAATTGTAAGGTACAATACTACATGTGAAGAATATAGTTAAACGAATAAATCGCAAGCTATTCGAAGGATG
>NW_020651893.1:0-269 GCF_003573695.1 Papaver somniferum | reverse complement strand
TCGGAGTCACAATGGATGAGCACAAAATATATACAAAAGGAATTCTAACTAAGAAAATTTGGTTTTTAATGGGATTGGACTTTTTGAGAAAAATTTGGTTTTGTCGGGAGACATTTGGCTTTGATGGGAAAGAAAAATTTTGGTTTTTTTTAGGGAAACATTTGGAAAACTTTGGTTTTGATGGGAGAAATTTTTGGTTTTTGAAATTGGAGAGAAAATATTTATTTTAAAAGAAAATAATAATTTTTTTTTTGTTTTTTTTTTGTTTT
>NW_020651892.1:0-706 GCF_003573695.1 Papaver somniferum | reverse complement strand
GCCAGTTTCAATGTCAGGCCATGACGGTTGTCCGCTGCCAACCGATGTCCGTCCATGTTGGTTGTTCGCTGCCAACCCGATGTCCAGCCATGTTGGATGTTCACTTCCAATCCGATGTCCAGCCATGTCGGTTGTCCGCTGCCAACCCGATCTGCAGCCATGTTGGATGTTCACTGCCAACCCATTGGCCAAGGCCCAATGTTCATTCTCCTACGCAACAGAAGCTGTGGATGAAGCTTCATCTCAATCCATGGCGCATCTTTTAGAATGCTCCATGCTAAAAACACGGGGTGTTACAGCCACCCTCTATCCTGAATTACAATCTCAGCCATCCAAGTTCTCAACCAAGCTGACAGGCTTGTGGCAAGGTTTAGGCGACCATCCGCTTAAATCTAGTGGCCATGACTACGTCAGGCGCCACTTACACCACCGTGCCACTGGCATGCACGAGCTATGCCAATCATGACGCAGTGCCACTGGCATACACCACAAACGCCACTGTTCCATTACCAGGCACCAACAGAAGGTATCCATAATCAACGGCTACCCTTCCTCATGAGATGCAATCTCATCCATCCAAGTTCGCCACCGAACTGACGGACTTGTGGCGAGTTTTAGGCGACCATCCAAGGTGAACCTAATAGCATCACATTCTATTTTCCTGAGGCAAGACTCTTGATCTTGGCTTGCCACACATAGCAAGGTG
>NW_020651891.1:0-1332 GCF_003573695.1 Papaver somniferum | reverse complement strand
CACAATACCAGCGAGAGAAAAAGTGGGGCAAATTAGCACCATCATGGGGAGGGCCATTCGTAATGCATGACATCGCAGGAAATGGACCCTACTACTTGCGTAATCTAAAAGGAGAAGTCCTCAGACACCCGTGGAATACAAAATATCTCAAACCATACTATCCGTAAGGCAACGCAGCTCTGCATCTGCGTGAAGAACTCCAGAAGAATAAGGCAGCGTATCCGCTCGGCATGTGATAGACACATTTTTGTGTCCGATTTGTCTCGATTCTATATATTGTTAGGGCTCATTTTTGTACTTATTATGGTGTTTTATTTATTTGTAGGTATTTTTGGCTAATAAACATTTTTGGAAAAAATTGGCTCGAAAAGTTGTCGGAAAGCACCCGGAGGACATTTGCTATTCGGACTCTCACTTTGGATAAGGGGTAACCTAATTACTAAGGGGCATCCCATTTTCAGGCAGTTGTTATTCGCACCCCACCAGAGGATGTGGGGCACATCTTCTCCGTTTGAAATCAGTTTTGGCGGGAAACTGTGTGCAACGTCTGGCAGATTTTGGATTCGAATTTAGAGATGTTCCAAGGAGATTTAATCGCATATTTGTGTTGTGCCGGACTCTGATTGACCAAACAGGGTTGATTCATGCATTTGGATTGGTTACAATGGGCTGAACAATCGGGTTGACGTGAAATAGAGGGGAAGGTTATCACGGGATTTAGATATGGAAGTTACGCGGAGATTTTCAAGGGTTTTACGGTCAGATTGTGTTGTTACCTTATTGACGGTGAGATGACGTGTTTTGGAACTGAAAGAAGGAATTAAATATTCATATAATCAATAATTATCGAAAACAGGGAAAAGGATGATATTTACGGAAACTGTGAGAGAATCTCGACCCTGTTTTGTTTCAATATGGAAGTTACGTGCAGGCTTTAGAGGAGCGAATATCTTCTGGGAGATTTGGGAAAGTTTGGCAGCTGAAAGAGCGTGGACGAGGTAAAGAAGGAAAGAAGAAGCCGTAACTTGCAAGGCAGGGAACTAATATATTCGGTGAAGATTTACCTTGGATAGGGAGCTGTGATGTATAAATAGTGTTTTTTGAGTTCCAGAGGGGGTGTCGAGAGTTGGGGGGAAGCCAACAGAAGTCTACAGAGATCAGCAGGAGAAGTTGCAGAGAAGGAGTTTCTAATGGTATAGAAGAAGAAGCTGCAGAGCATAAGACACACAGAAAAAGTCACAGAGAAATATCGTTGTTCAACAGCAGTACAAAAATATCGTTTATAAACAGCAGTTACATTAGGATTTTATCCAATATCTTCTTTGTAACAGC
>NW_020651890.1:0-616 GCF_003573695.1 Papaver somniferum | reverse complement strand
ATTGCCTTAGAACATATTAATTGTAATTACAATACATTTTCAAACTTTTTCTGTTAAAGATGAGTTTATCTAGTTTATAATTTAGTCTCAGAAATCAATTTCCGACTTATAACGAAATGTATAGACTTTTTTGAGTTAACGTATATAAAATTTAACATTTTTATGAACTCTTTCTTTTTGTGTTGGATTTGTCTTTCTATTTGATTCAAGATAGATGAAATTTGTTAGGATTTGGATTAGTTCTGCATGGTCTTTCATCCTTCTTCTATTGTGAAATTTGTCTTCCTTCATATTCTCTTGAATCAACCTACATAAAAATGCAATTTTTACTAGACGTATTGCCTTAGAACATATTAATTGTAATTTCAAAACATTTATCAAACTTTTTCTGTTAAAGATGAGTTTATCTACTTTACAATTTAGTCTCAGAAATCAATTTCCGACTTATAACCAAATGTGTAGACTTTTTTGAGTTAACGAATATAAAATTCAACATTTTTATCAACTCTTTCCTTTTGTGTTGGATTTGTCTTTCTGTTTGATTCAAGATAGATGAAATTTGTTAGGATTTGGATTAGTTCTGCATGGTCTTTCATCCTTCTTCTATTGTGAAATT
>NW_020651889.1:0-1014 GCF_003573695.1 Papaver somniferum | reverse complement strand
TTAATGTGTACATAATTGTACACATGGTGATTATGTGCACATATTTGGACTCATGTTAATTCTTTATGTGTACATAATTGTACACATGTTGATCATTAATGTGCACATGATTGTACACCTATTGATTGTTAACAAGTGCCCCTGTTGATACTCATTTTGATTACGGAGAAACACTTCATGTTGTTCATTCGTATCTGTCGACACTTAGGTCATCTTTTATAAACTCTCAAAATTTTCAGTGGTAATGGGTCCTTGCATTTTCCCTATGGTACTGACAATTATATATTGTCCACTGACCTTGCTTCAATTGTCTGTTAGGTTGCTCTTGAGAGGAACAAAAAAATAAGAGGAAATGCTCCTGAAAGCCTAGTATTGGGGTCTGATGATATCACCATGTTCCTTCGGGAAATTGCTGCCAGTAAGCACCCCAAAGCCCGCCTGACTGGTCATCAACAAACATTTCTTGGCCTGCTTATTGAGAGAAAATTCATAAAACCTATTGGAAGTTGGTCTTTTCTGTAAACTTACACCGTCTTTTTAGCCTTCTCTCACTGTGTTCGTGATGCAATCTGCTGGCTCAAGGTATCCACATTTCTATTATTCGATCTGATACGCTATTATATTCCAGGTTGCTTGTTGATTAACGGAAACATGGAAAGATGGGATCATTTAGGTATATCTGCTTTGGGTATAACATGTGTACATAGTTGTACACATGTTGATTATTAACGTGTACATAATTGTACACATGTTGATTTTCAATGTGTACATAGTTGTGCACCTGTTAATCGTTATGTACCTTGCTACAATAGGGATACTGTCATCAACCCACTGTTTTATTTCATTTTACAGTAATACAATTGAAGTAACACATCAAGAGGTTACTGGTTTGAAGAGGATGAGGAGATCATTCGTGAGGAAGAGGAGAGTTGGCAAGCTGAGAGTGAGCAAAAATTAAATGATTCAGCTGCTGACAAGGAAAAACGCGCCAAGGAAAAACAGATGTAAGTGTCT
>NW_020651888.1:0-619 GCF_003573695.1 Papaver somniferum | reverse complement strand
ATTAATATGTTCTAAGGCAATACGACTAGTAAAAATTGCATTTCTATGTACGTTGATTCAAGAAAATATGAAGGAAGTCAAATTTCACAATAGAAAAAGGATGAAAGACCATGCAAAACTAATCAAAATCCTAATATATTTCATCTATCTTGAATCAAATAGAAAGATAAAGCCAACACAAAAAGAAAGAGTTCATAAAAATGTTTAATTTAATGTACGTTAACTCAAAAAGTCTACACACTTCGTTATAAGTCAGGAATTGATTTCTGAGACTAAATTGTAAACTAGATAAACTCATCTTTAACAAAAAAAGTTTGAAAAATATATTGTAATTACACTTAATATGTTCTAAGGCAATACGTCTAATAAAAATTGCATTTCTATGTACGTTGATTCAAGAAAATATGAAGGAAGTCAAATTTCATAATAGAAGAAGGATGAAAGACCATGCATAACTAATCCAAATCCTAACAAATTTCATCTATCTTGAAACAAATAGAAAGACCAAGCCAACACAAAAAGAAAGAGTTCATAAAAATGTTGAATTTAATATACGTTAACTCAAAAAAGTCTACACACTTCGTTATAAATCGGAAATTGATTTCTGAGACTAAATTGT
>NW_020651887.1:0-575 GCF_003573695.1 Papaver somniferum | reverse complement strand
TCTACACACTTCGTTATACATCTAAAATTGATTTCTGAAACTAAATTGTAAACTGGATAAACTCATCTTTAACAGAAAAAGTTTGAAAAATGTATTGTAATCACAATTAATATGTTCTAAGGCATTACGTCTAGTAAAAATTGCATTTCTATGTACGCTGATTCAAGAAAATATGAAGGAACTCAAATTTCACTATAGAAGAAGGACAAGAGACCAAGCAGAACTAATCCAAATCTTAATAAATTCCATCTATCTTGAATCAAATAGAAAGACAAAGCCAACACAAATTGAAAGTGTTCATAAAAATGTTGAATTTTATATACGTTAACTCAAAAAGTCTACCCACTTCGTTATAAGTCGGGAATTGATTTCTGAGACTAAATTTTAAACTTGATAAACTCATCTTTAACAGAAAAAGTTTGAAAAATGTATTGTAATTACAATTAATATGTTCTAAGGCAATACGTCGAGTAAAAATTGCATTTCTATGTACGTTGATTCAAGAAAATATGAAGGAAGTCAAATTTCACCATAGAAGAAGGATGAAAGACTAAGAAGAACTAATCCAAGTCCTA
>NW_020651886.1:0-705 GCF_003573695.1 Papaver somniferum | reverse complement strand
TACGTCTAGTAAAAATTGCATTTCTATGTACGTTAATTCAAGAAAATATGAAGGAAGCCAAATTTCACAATAAAAGAAGGATGAAAGACCAGCCAGAACTAATCCAAATGGTAACAAATTTCATCTATTTGAGTCAAATTGAAAGACAAAGCCAATACAAAAATAAAGAGTTCATAAAAATGTTGAGTTTAATATACATTAACTCAAAAAAGTCTATACACTTCGTTATAAGTCAGTAATTAATTTCTGAGACTAAATAGTAAACTAGATAAACTCATCTTTAACAAAAAAAGTTTGAAAAATGTATTGTAATTATAATTAATATGTTCATAGGCAATACGTCTAGTAAAAATTGCATTTCTATGTAAGTTGATTCAAGAAAATATGAAGGAAGTCAAATTTCACAATAGAATAAGGATGAAAGACCATGCAGAACTAACCCAAATCCTCACAAATTTCATCTATCTTGAATCAAATAGTAAGACAAAGCCAACACAAAAAGAAAGAATTCATAAAAATGTTGAATTTTATATTTGTTAGCTCAAAAAAGTCTACACACTTCGTTATACATCTGAAATTGATTTCTGAGCCTAAATTGTAAACTAGATCAACTCATCTTTAACAGAAAAAGTTTGAAAAATGTATTATAATTACAATTAATATGTTCTAAGGCAATACGTCTAGTAAAAATTGCATTTCTATGTA
>NW_020651885.1:0-651 GCF_003573695.1 Papaver somniferum | reverse complement strand
AAAGACCAGCCAGAACCAATCCAAATTCTAACAAATTTCATCTATTTGAATCAAATAGAAAGACAAAGCCAACACAAAAAGAAAGAGTTCATAAAAATGTTGAGTTTTATATACCTTAAATCAAAAAAGTCTACACACTTCGTTATAAGTCTGAAATTGATTTCTGAATTGTAAACTAGATAAACTCATCTTTAACATTAAAGGTTTGAAAATGTATTGTAATCACATATAATATTTACTAAGGCATTACGTCTAGTAAAAATTGTATTTCTATGTACGTTGACTCAAGAAAATATGAAGGAAGTCAAATTTCACAATAGAAGAAGGATGAAAGACCAGCCAGAACTAACCCAAATTCTAACAAATTTCATCTATTTGAATCAAATTGAAATACAAAACCAACAAAAAAAGAAAGAGGTCATAAAAATGTTGAATTTTTTATACGTTAACTCAAAAAATTCTACACACTTCGTTATAAATCAGTAGTTGATTTCTGAGACTAAATTGTAAACTAGATAAACTCATCTTTAACAGAAAAAGTTTGAAAAATATATTGTAATCACAATTAATATGTTCTAAAGTAGTATGTCTAGTAAAAATTGCATTTCTATGTATGTTGATTCAAGAATATATGAAGGAAGTCAAATTTCA
>NW_020651884.1:0-514 GCF_003573695.1 Papaver somniferum | reverse complement strand
AATTTTATATATGTTAACTCAAAAAAGTCTACACACTTCGTTATAAGTCGGAAATTGATTTCTGAGACTAAATTGTAAACTAGATAAACTCATCTTTAACAGAAAAGTTTGAAAAATGTATTGTAATCAGTTTTAATATGTTCTAAGGCAATACATCTAGTAAAATTGCATTTCTATGTACGTTGATTCAAGAAAATATGAAGGAAGTCAAATTTCACAATAGAAGAAGGTTGAAAGACCAAGCAGAACTAATCCAAATCCTGGAGAATTTCATCTACCTTGAATCAGATAGAAAGACAAAGCCAACACAAATGGAAAGAGTTCATAAAAATGTTAAATTTTATATATGTTAACTGAAAAAAGTCTACACACTTCGTTATAAGTCGGAAGTTGATTTGGGAGACTAAATTGTAAACTAGATAAATTCAACTTTAACAGAAAAGTTTTAAAAATATATTGTAATTACAATTAATATGTTCTAAGGTAATACCTCTAATAAAAATTTCATTTCTAT
>NW_020651883.1:0-369 GCF_003573695.1 Papaver somniferum | reverse complement strand
CAAAGAGAATATTGTATTGGTTTTGTCTCATCTCAGTAAAAGCACTTGCCTTTGCATTGACGTCTCTTTCTATCTCTCTAATAAAGATTGATGTTTTAGGAAAATTTACTTAAAGGTTTTCTTCATGATGAACGATAGGTTTTTTCCTTTTTGGTAGTTTTTGTAATGGATCAATTCACAAGAAGTTCTCTTTTATTTATATTACTGACAGAATCTGTTACAAAAGAAGCAAAGAGAATATTGTATTGGTTTTGTCTCATCTCAGCAAAAGCACTTGCATTTGCATTGACGTCTCTTTCTATCTATGTAATAAAGATTGATGTTTTAGGAAAATATACTTAAAGGTTTTCTTCATGATGAACGATAGGT
>NW_020651882.1:0-1875 GCF_003573695.1 Papaver somniferum | reverse complement strand
ATGAGTTAAATGCCAACAAAAAGGGATAAATATATACAATATTTGGCACTCATCACCCGACGTCTTCTTGAGTACTAAACCCCATCATGAATATATTTTTACAAATTTATTTGATGTTCTTATTGGCTATGGAATGAAGTATGCTCAATGGGATCCATTTTAGGGGATTTTATAGAAAAGTATAATATATTACCATCATGACTGCATGTAAAAAAATAAACAATTTAGTAAATTATAAAATAATATAATTAACACTACATGAAACACATCAGTATGAAAACCGACCAAAATAAGAGATTGATTTAAAGAGTTGTAAATAATACAGGCGAAATCATTCCACAAAAAGGACAGAAACATATATTTTATTTGAAAAATAATCATCCAAATACATTATCACAAAAGGAATATTAAAAAAAATCAAAAAAAAATAACTCTAGTTGCACTTGATTAGAAGACGCGCAATAATGTATTTAAATGAATAATGAATAAAGTCAGGAACATATGTACATTTAAAGAGATGATATGAGGTGATATGTCGAAAGAAGACAAATACATTGATAAGTAAACTCAAGTGCATGATCACCAATAGTGTAATGTATTAATGAGTGATATGACGAAACCATACACAAATGGTGATAAGAAATATCGACCGACAAATGTCATCACTGACAAAAGTGACTACACCAAACCACAAATATCAATAAATATATTTGACAAATAACTCTAGCTATAAGACCCTAAATGTCGCATAAATAATGCTGCTCTCTATCAAAAAAAAATCAACCAAATTATCAACTTCTTCCTCGTGTATATATCTTCTTCTTTATTATCAACATCTTCTTTTATTCTTTTAGAAGTCATGGTCGCCAGATGCAGTTATCATCCAGTCTTGGATTAGTGTCTTTGTCGCCGAAGGAGAAACACAAAACATTGTTTGAGGGGTCAGTTTATGGGACTTGGTGGTTCTGCATTTGACAGTTAGAAATGGAAACCTAAACCGGAGAATAACTAGAGTTTTACAAAATAGAGTTAATATTTATTAATAGAGAGGTTAAACTATTCCTAATGATTCATTTATAAACAAGTAATAAAAGATGCTAGAGGTAACGAAGGGAAGGGGGATAAAGATTTGTCGGTGGAGAGATAATAAACAAAGGGCATTTTAGTATATGGGATACAAAATTCAGTCATAAAAATCGGGTGAAATATCCAATTTGGATATTAAAAAGTATTTTAGATAGGTATTTGACCCGGCGTCTTTCAGGGTAATAAGACAAAAAAGGTTGAAAAATACTTATATGTCTCTTCATAATCGGTAGTTTTAGTATTGGTTTTATCAACTGATTGTGATTATATTCTTCTCTTCTTTGCTTTGTTTTGAAATAATTAAATTTTGGGCTACTACCACTATTCCAAAACATAGTTTTTAGGACACTTCATGTATAGGAGAAAAGACAGGTTACGCTTGTCATTAAAAAAATTACGGAAGTGATCGTCAAATAATATAGGCGTGATTTATTAACGCTAGTAATCTGTAAAGAATTTTTATTTTCTTCCCCCGACTTCCCCAAATTTCCACCCATTTTCGGATAAAAACACACCCATTAGATCATCTAAATCGTATGGCGTCTAATGAGTTCCCGAAACATCTCTAACTTGTCAACTAGATAAAGGTCCCGTATTCTCCATCTTTACCAAAACTGAAGCTTTCCAACTTCCCATCCCTTTATTCTTCCGAGTTTTTTAAGTTTTTTTTTTAGACTCAGATGGTAAACTCGATTTACTTTATCATACAAATATCTTAATTTTCGTTAAAACTTCAATTTATTTTTTCTCTGATTCAGATGGTTAATTTTCTGTAAAACCCAAATTTTT
>NW_020651881.1:0-1077 GCF_003573695.1 Papaver somniferum | reverse complement strand
CCTTCTTCTATTGTGAAATTTGACTTCCTTCATATTTTCTTGAATCAACGTACATAAGAATGCAATTTTTACTAGACGTATTGCCTTAGAACATATTAATTGTAATTACAAATACATTTTTCAAACTTTTTTTTCTTAAAGATGAGTTTATCTAGTTTACAATTTAGTCTCGGAAATCAATTTCTGACTTATAACGAAGTGTGTAGACTTTTCTGAGTTAACGTATATAAAATTCAACATTTTCATGAAATCTTTGTTTTTGTGTTGGCTTTGTCTTTCAATTTGATTCAAATAAATGAAATTTGTTAGGATTTGGATTAGTTCTGCGTGATCTTTCATCCTTCTTCTAATGTGAAATTTGGCTTCCTTCATATTTTCTTGAATCAATTTACATAGAAATGAAATTTTTACTAGACGTATTGCCTTAGAACATATTAATTGTAATTACAATACATTTTTCAAACTTTTTCTGTTAAATTTGAGTTTATCTGGTTTACAATTTAGTCTCAAAAATCAATTTCCGACTTATAACGAAGAGTGTAGACTTTTTTGAGTTAACGTATATAAGAATCAACATTTTTATGAACTCTTTCTTTTTGTGTTAGCTTCGTCTTTCTATTTGATTCAAGATAGATGAAATTTGCTAGGATTTGGATTCGTTCTGCATTGTCTTTCGTCCTTCTTCTATTGTGAAATTTGAATTCCTTTATATTTTCTTGAATCAACGTACATAGAAATGCATTTTTTACTAGACGTATTGCCATAGAACATATTAATTGTAATTACAATACATTTTTCAAACTTTTTCTGTTAAAGATGAGTTTATCTAGTTTATAATTTAGTCTCAGAAATCAACTTCCGACTTATAACGAAATGTGTAGACTTTTTTGAGTTAACGTATATAAAATCAACATTTTAATGAACTCTTTCTTTTTATATTGGCTTTGTCGTTCTATTTAATTCAAGATAGATGAAATTTGTTAGGATTTTGATTAGGTTTGCATGGTCTTTCATCTTTCTTATATTGTGAAATTTGACTTCCTTCATATTTTCTTGAATCAACGTACATAGAAATGC
>NW_020651880.1:0-909 GCF_003573695.1 Papaver somniferum | reverse complement strand
TTAGGATTTGGATTAGTTCTGCATGGTCTTTCATCCTTCTTCTATTGTGAAATTTGACTTCCTTCATATTTTCTTGAATCAACGTACATAGAAATGCAATTTTTACTAGACGTATTGCCTATGAACATATTAATTGTAATTACAATACATTTCTCAAACTTTTTCTGTTAAAGTAGAGTTTATCTAGTTTACAATTTAGTCTCAGAAATCAATTTCCGACTTATAACAAAATGTGTCAACTTTTTTGAGTTAACGTATATAAAATTCAACATTTTTATGAACTCTTTCATTTTGTGTTGGCTTTGTCTTTCTATTTGATTCAAGATAGATGAAATTTGTTAGGATTTGGATTAGTTCTGCAAGGTCTTTCATCCTTCTTCTATTGTGAAATTTGACTTCCTTCATATTTTGTTGAATCAACGTACATAGAAATGCAATTTTTACTAGACGTAATTCCTTAGAACATATAATTTGTGATTAAAATACATTTTTCAAACTTTTTCTGTTAATGATGAGTTTAAATAGTTTACAATTTAGTCTCAGAACTCAATTTCCGACTTATGCCGAAGTTTGTATACTTTTTGGAGTTAACGTAAATAAAATTCAACATTTTTATGAACTCTTTCTTTTTGTGTTGGCTTTGTCTTTCTATTTGATTCAAGATAGATGAAATATGTTAGGATTTGGATTAGTTCTGCATGGTCTTTCATCCTTCTTCTATTGTGAAATTTGACTTCCTTCATATTTTCTTGAATCAATGTACATAGAAATGCAATTTTTACTAGACGTATTGCCTTAGAACATATTAATTGTAATTGCAATACATTTTTCAAACTTTTTTTGTTAAAGATAACTTTATCTATTTTACAATGTAATCTCAGAAATAAATTTCTGACTTATAACGAAATG
>NW_020651879.1:0-521 GCF_003573695.1 Papaver somniferum | reverse complement strand
ATCAATTTCCCACTTATAACGAAGTGTGTAGACTTTTTTGAGTTAACGTATATTAAATTCAACATTTTTATGAACTCTTTCTTTTTGTGTTGGCTTTGTCTTTCTATTTGATTCAATATAGATGAAAATTGTTAGGATTTGGATTAGTTCTGCATGGTCTTTCATCCTTCTTCTATTGTGAAATTTGACTTCCTTCATATTTTCTTGAATCAACGTACATAGAAATGCAATTCTTACTTGACGTATTGCCTTAGAACATATTAATTGTAATTACAATACATTTTTCGAACTTTTTCTGTTAAAGATGAGTTTATCTAATTTACAATTTAGTCTCAGAAATCAATTTCCGACTTATAACGAAATGTGTAGACTTTTTTGAGTTAACGGATGTAAAATTCAAAATTTTTATGAACTCTTTCTTTTTGTGTTGGCTTTGTCTTTCTATTTGATTCAAGATAGATGAAATTTGTTAGGATTTTGATTAGTTCTGCATGGTCTTTCATCCTTCTTCTATTGTGAAA
>NW_020651878.1:0-1122 GCF_003573695.1 Papaver somniferum | reverse complement strand
ACTTCCTTCATATTTTCTTGAATCAACGTACATAGAAATGCAATTTTTACTAGACGTATTGCCTTGGAACATATTAATTGTAATTACAATACATTTTTCAAACTTTTTCTGTTAAAGATGACTTTATCTAGTTTACAAATTAGTCTCAGAAATCAATTTCCAACTTATAAAGAAATGTGTAGACTTTTTCGAGTTAACGTATATAAAATTCAACATTTGTATGAACTCTTTATTTTTATGTTGGCTTTGTCTTTCTATTTGATTCAAGATAGATGAAATTTGTTAGGATTTGGATTAGTTCTACATGGTCTTTCATCTTCCTTCTATTGTGAAATTTGACTTCCTTCATATTTTCTTGAATCAACGTACATAGAAATGCAATTTTTACTAGACGTATTGCCTTAGAACATATTAATTTTAATTTAAATATTTTTTTCAAACTTTTTTTGTTATGGATGAGTTTATCTATTTTACAATTTAGTCTAAGAAATCAATTTCTGACTTATAACGAAGTGTGTAGACTTTTTTGAGTTAACGTATATTAAATTCAACATTTTTATGAACTCTTTCTTTTTGTGTTGGCTTTGTCTTTCTATTTGATTCAAGATAGATGAAATTTGTTAGGATTTGGATTAGTTCTGCATGGTCCTTCAAATTTCTTCTATTGTGAAATTTGACTTCCTTCATATTTTCTTGAATCAACGTACATAGAAATGCAATTTTTACTAGACGTATTGCCTTGGAACATATTAATTGTAATTACAATACATTTTTCAAACTTTTTCTGTTAAAGATGACTTTATCTAGTTTACAAATTAGTCTCAGAAATCAATTTCCAACTTATAAAGAAATGTGTAGACTTTTTCGAGTTAACGTATATAAAATTCAACATTTGTATGAACTCTTTATTTTTATGTTGGCTTTGTCTTTCTATTTGATTCAAGATAGATGAAATTTGTTAGGATTTGGATTAGTTCTACATGGTCTTTCATCTTCCTTCTATTGTGAAATTTGACTTCCTTCATATTTTCTTGAATCAACGTACATAGAAATGCAATTTTTACTAGACGTATTGCCTTAGAACATATTAATTTTAATTTAAATATTTTTTTCAAACTTTTT
>NW_020651877.1:0-832 GCF_003573695.1 Papaver somniferum | reverse complement strand
TTCATCAAGCCTGGTGGTTGTTACCTTTGGACCCACCGGGTTGACCACTGAAGTTAAGTCTGTGGAGATGCACCACGAAGCCCTTCAAGAAGCTCTTCCAGGAGACAATGTTGGGTTCAATGTCAAGAATGTCGCAGTGAAGGATCTCAAGCGTGGTTTCGTCGCCTCGAACTCCAAGGATGACCCTGCAAGGGAAGCTTCCAACTTCACCTCCCAGGTCATCATCATGAACCATCCTGGTCAGATCGGTTACGGTTATGCCCCAGTTCTTGACTGTCACACATCTCGCATTTCTGTGAAGTTTGCTGAGATCCTCACCAAGATTGATAGACGATCCGGAAAGGATCTTGAGAAGGAGCCCAAGTTCTCTACGTTTTCAGTTGCAGCGTATCTAAGTTGCAAATCAGAATACTCACACAAAAATAATATATCTTGATATATTAACTGTAAGAGAAAGTGAAGGAACACTAACTGCAGAGAGGATTAAAAATTTAAAAAGATGATTGAGATATCATCTATTACTGCTGCTTCAGAGAATAAAAGAAATATAATTGAAAAAGAATCTTGGGGTTTCTTGATTTTCTATGTGTTTCTAAAGGAGATGAAATCTGTAGCGAGATAGAAAGAAAGAGAGAGATGGTGTATGAATGAGAGATTATGAGAATATGTTGTGTTTATATAGACTTAGACTTGGGGATATTCAGGAGTGGTGAACGTACAGTAGCCCTCGCTTCTTGACCTGATTCACCTGGTGCCCTAAACTTAACCTGACCCAATCTCTATTAACGTTCCAATAAGACTTCCTCCCTCAATATCTGTTTTCCCAGGTGTT
>NW_020651876.1:0-320 GCF_003573695.1 Papaver somniferum | reverse complement strand
TTTTGCTTTGTCTTTTTTCCTTCTCTTTTAGCTTTAAGCTTTGATTCCAAGGTCTTTAGTATCCAACTTCAAACCTGTAATACAAAGACATACCAAGATACGTAAAAAGAACAAATGGAATAATAAAAAAAGAAATAATAAAAACCTAAAATTCTACCTAAACACAAATCCGCGTCGGCGGCGCCAAAAATTTGATGTATTTTCAAATGTTGTTGTAGATAGTGGTTTTAAACTGGGTTCTTTTCGAACTTGTGAAGGTAACTTTTTTCTATATTTAAATAAATAAAATTATATGCACAATATTTACAAAATATGGGAGA
>NW_020651875.1:0-1137 GCF_003573695.1 Papaver somniferum | reverse complement strand
ATTCTGTACGAGGGATTAGATTTCAAAACACTCACTATGGTAGAATTACTTTGTGGTGGTAATTTCCCTGATAAGACTGCCGAAGAAGGTTATAAGTTTTTGCATGAAGTAGCCGAAAAAACCCAAGAGTGGGAGACTAGAGAACCCATAACGACTAGTAGCAATGGGATTTACAGAGTTGATAGTGAATTAGACTCTGATGCCAAGATTGCTATTGTGTCACGAAGACTTGAGTCGTTAGAAAGAAATACTAAAAGTAAGCTTGTTGAGTCTATTACGCATACATATCCTATTATTGATGATTTTTCTAACTAAAGAATTTCTAGGTTGGAAAAAAGTATGAGTTTGTTTATGCAGGATACTCAAAGATGTATGGCGAACTTAGAGCAAAAACTAGATCATATTACTAGCCAGTTGAATGAGCGAGACAAGGATCAGTTCCTAAGTCAAATACATCTTGACCCCAAGGGTTCTTTTGAGGTAAGCACATCTGGTGCTAAGACTACTCATCATTTCCAAGCCTTCTCTACCCTAAAAGGTGGACGGGTTGTGGATCCATGTTCATGATCCTGAGGAGAATGTGCAAGATAGGAACCCACCTACCAGTACACAAGTTACTCCTTCAACACAAAGAGAAACCAACGAAACCGAGAAAGGTAATTCTGAAATTTCGTATATTCCTCGCGCTTCTTTTCCTCAAGCATTACTACATCGTAAGAAAGGAGCTACTCCTAATGACATCTTAGAAGTGTTTAAACAGGTTAAAGTCAACATTCCCTTCTTAGGTTCCATTAAACAAATTCCTTCTTATGCTAAGTTTCTAAGAGATATGTACATTGTGAAACGAAAGTTCAATGTACATAAGAAAGCTTTCCTTACTGAACAGGTAAGCTCGATTATTACACAGAAAACTCCACCCAAATTTAAAGATCCGGGTTGTCTTACGATTTCTTGCGCCATAGAAGAATATAGGATTGAACATGCATTGTTAGATCTAGGGGCCAGTGTGAATCTATTGCCATACTCTGTATATGTGCAATTAGAACTTAGTGATTTGAAACCCACTAATGTCACCCTCCAATTGGCTGATAGGTCCGTCAAAATTCCTAGGGGAGTGGTAGAGGATGTTCTTATACA
>NW_020651874.1:0-445 GCF_003573695.1 Papaver somniferum | reverse complement strand
CTTGTGAGCATGCTATCAATTCTTTCTTTTTTAACCAAAATGGAGATTGGAAAGAGTAAGTATCTCACTCTTTAGACTGTTCAATTTCTATTGTTAGTGTTTTTTGCATATTTGTCTTGTTTTTATTATGTCTAACTTTGGAACTTTTCTTGGTTCATATCTTGTAGGTTGCTTGATGAATATCATTTTGTGGATAAGTACAGAGCCACTTATGCAGGAATGGTTGGTCCACTGGACAATGAATCTAAATGGGCAGAAAAAGCTGACATAGCTCATAAAGTTGGACCACCACCATTTGAGAGGTTAAAAGGCAGACCAAGATTCCAAAGGAGAAGAGATGCAGGTGAAGCAAGAGGTGGAAATGCTCAGAAGAAACAGTGTAAAATTTGTGGTGAATTTGGACATAACCAGAGGACTTGTCCTAAAAAGTATGACCCTCCTACAG
>NW_020651873.1:0-752 GCF_003573695.1 Papaver somniferum | reverse complement strand
TTTAATCTTCAATAAACACCTGCACACCACAACTTGAATCTCTTGCGATCAATCACGCACAGAATGGAGTCTGTTAACAATGTATTATCACAAGACGTCTTTAGATCTACAAACAGTTCTAAAGATCCCCTCGACACTTCGATCTAGTTTGAGTGAATCTTATATCAGAAGAGAAGATTCTCAATAATAAACAAACTAGGTGCAATCAAAGTTCAACAACCGTTAGTCAATCAAATCAAATCAAATCGAAAACTAATAATACTGCAATTATCTAGTTTCCCGCCAGCGGTACTCGTAGAGCTTCTTGATCCCACATAAGTCTTTAAACGAGTGGTCGTAAGAGATTTCGCCTAATTAGGGTACTTTCTTCTCCGAATAGACGACTCCACCAGTAACAACACAACAAGGATGTTTGGACACCAAGGAATTTACAAAACCGAAATATTCTTATGATATCCAATAAATTCCCAAAATAAGTTTTCATAATTCCTGGAAATGCTTTGTCCAATATTACCGAAATCTCACTAGAAAATCTCAAATTAGTAAATGCACATTACCAATTTTTATTTTCCAGAGATATGCATTTAATTGCTGGTAATTAAAAGCATATAAAACTAATAACCTTAATTAAAAGATTCTTAATTTATTTCGGTTCGGAATCTCCTTGAGTTATTAAGGAATATCTTTGAACAATAAAAGATAAGAGTTACTGAAAATGTTCAAAGTATGTCGACATCTTTTTCTTTGTAAAT
>NW_020651872.1:0-862 GCF_003573695.1 Papaver somniferum | reverse complement strand
TTTTTTTTTGTAGAAATCCGGTTTATAGTATTCTCAAATCTTAAAAAACAATGAAAAAGTTATATAAAAATAAAAACGAAACAACAAAATCACTAAACATGTGTAGTTGGGGTCTAAAATTTTGGATAATTTAGGGATTTGGTTTCATTCTGAATTCAACTTCTTTGAATTTTCAGTTCGCAACCACCGATGACAATCAATATACGACTCTGAAACTTAAACTTATGAATGAAGCAAACTTACGATAGCTCAAAATATGTTTTGGTATCTAACATTTACAATTTTTTGGATTTGACATACTGACACTTGTAAGATCAATCCGAACGTGCTCTCGCAGATGTATACTTAGGGTCTAAATACCGGATAATTTAGGGATTTGGGTTCATCCTGAATTCAACTTCCTTTAATATTCAGTTTTCTACGTTTGCAACCTTTAATGACAATCAATATAACTCTATAACTTAAACTTATGGATAAAGCAGACTTATAGGGATTTGGTAATTTCTTTCTGAATTCAACTTCCATGATTTTTCAGTTTGCGATCACCGATGACAATCAATATAAGACTCTGAAACTTAAACTTACAAATGAAGAAAACTTACAATAGCTCGATATATGTTTTGGTATCTACCATTTACAATTTTCGACCTACTAAAACTTGTAGGTTTCAATCGAGACCTTCTCTCGCAAATATATTAAGTAAGCGTGTATTTTTATATCACATTAGTGTATATGAGCCTTGAAAAAGTAGTGAAAATATTTTCACGACCGTTTTGTAAAACTTGCTCCAAAACATAATCGATGTGTACATATACTTTGCAGTATAAATCTCAGATTTTGACTCGTATTAAAGTATAAACTA
>NW_020651871.1:0-833 GCF_003573695.1 Papaver somniferum | reverse complement strand
TCAATAAACTCACCATTACACATAGACTCAACCATGGTTCGAGATTTAAAGTCTAGTCCCTCATAGAGGATGACGACAAGTCTCCACTTCTCAAATCCATGGTGCGGACATTCGCTCAACAAATCATTAAAACGTTCAAAATAGTGAAAAACAGTTTCCTCATCCAATTGGACAAAACAATTGATACTTTGACGAATAGCGATGGTCCTATGATGTGGAAAGAATTTTTTGAAAAATAGATCTGTGAGTTGGTCCCAAGTGTTGATTGATTGTGGTCTCAAACCGTAAAACCATGTTTTGGCCCTTTCCTTTAAAGAATATGTAAACAAATGCAATTTCAGAGAGTCTTCGGACATATGATCAGGTTGCATAGTCCGACAAATTTGTTCAAACTCTCTTACATGAGTATAGGGGTTCTCAGAATCGAACCCTCGAAATATAGGAAGTATTTGTATCATGCTTGCATTTATTTTAAAAGGGTTATTGGTTTGAGGTAATACAATACATGATAATGGAATTTTTATTGACGGATACATGTATTCATGGAGAGCACGAGGTTGGCCCATATTGAAAAGACACAAAGCCCACTATTTGGTTTTAATGGGTTTGGATTTTTGGGAAAAATATTTGGTTTTAATAGGTTTGGATTTTTGGGAAAAATTTGGTTTTGGTGGGAGACATTTTTTTTTTTGGTTTTTTTTTAAAATTTTGGGAGCAAGTTTGGTTTTAATGGGTTAGAGAAGAAAAAATTTGGTTGTTAAAATGGGAGCAAGTAAAATTTGGTTTTTGAATGGGAGAAAAGTTTTGGTTTTTGAAATTAGGAGCAAATTTTT
>NW_020651870.1:0-491 GCF_003573695.1 Papaver somniferum | reverse complement strand
ACCTGAAGACGTATCGAAGACATCGTCCTTCAGTTTGAGATTAGTAACTTCAAACTTGAATTGTTCAATTTCTATCTTTTGTTCGTTCAAGCCTAAACACACCAAATCTATCAAATCCTCTTAAATGCACGAGTATCCTCAGTTCGTGCCCCGCATCTCCGTGTATTCTCATCACGGGACCGCCAACCTCAATTGCACGAGTATCCTTGGGTCGTGCCCCACCTATCCGTGTATCCTCGGTATAGGCACCGTAATTCAAACAAATATATCCGTTCAATTATAAATTCACACTACCTTTGCATGAGTATCCTTGGGTCGTGCCCCACCTATCCGTATATCCTCGGTACGGGCACCGCCATCCAAACAAGTATATCCAATTATTTATAAATGATTTTATCATACAATATACATTTTGATATTCCAAACCACTTCATCAACAAGTTCAAAAGTTCACAACCCAACTAACGATGTTATTTTTTCAACCATTTAAG
>NW_020651869.1:0-495 GCF_003573695.1 Papaver somniferum | reverse complement strand
ATTCTGGTCCAAAATATCATTCTCCTTATCAAGATTCAATTCCGCTTGCTTTAAGCGAAACTGAACATCTCCAAACACCAATCTATTCCAAATCTTCAAAGCCTCCCTCAACCGCTTCAACTTTGATGTAAAAACAAAAGGAGGATCACCATCCAGCCTAACATTCCAATTGTCTTTGACGAAATCCAAAAAAGATGGATGAGAAAGCCACATCTTCTGGATTCTAAAAGGAGCTCTCTTCGGCCTAGGACTGTCAAAAGCAAAACCAAAAAGAGGAGAATGGTCTGAGCAGAGTCTCGGCAAAGCTTTGCACCTCCAGTTAGCAAACTTATCATGCCACGCACCATTAATAACAGCCCTATCATGTTTAGAAACAATTCTATGCATACCACTCCGACAATTAGACCAAGTATACTTCTTCCCAATAGCATCGGCCTCAACCAAACCATTGTCAGAGATCCAACTTCGAAACTCATTTATATAAATTTCTTTGAG
>NW_020651868.1:0-954 GCF_003573695.1 Papaver somniferum | reverse complement strand
AAAACAGTTCATGCCACCATCAATACAAGTTCCAATCCTCAACGCCACAAACTACACAGTATGGGCCATGAGAATGAAGGTACTGATGAAAATCTACAAAGTTTGGGAAACAATTGATCCTGGTACATTGGACCCAGACAAAAACAATGTTGCCATTGGATTACTCTTTCAAGCAATACGAGAATTTCTTGTTCTACAAGTTGGTGAACAGGAAACTTCAAAGAAAATTTGGGATGCAATAAAGGCACGTAATCTCGGAGTTGATCGAGTTAAAGAAGCCCGTCTTCAAACCTTAATATCTGAATTTGAAGGAGTGAAGATTAAAGACATTGATACTATTGATAGCTTAGCAGGAAATCTATCAGAGATAGCCTCAAAAGTTACGTCACTTGGACAATCCATTGATGAAGATAAACTGGTAAAGAAGTTTCTCAATAGTTTACCAAGATCCAAGTATATTCATATCATAGTCTCTCTGGAACAAGTCTTAGATTTAAAGAAGACTAGCTATGAAGATATAATTGGAAGATTGAAAGCATATGAAGAGAGAATCCTTGATGAAGAAAACAATGGAGAAACTCAAGGTAAACTCTTGTACACAAACTCTTACCAACAAAACTCTGCGACAAGAGGAAGAGGTCGTGGAAGAGGTGGTAGAGTAAACAAAGGCCGAGGAAGGGGAGAAAGGTTTAACTCACAAGATAGAATAACAAGTCAGAATGATCAAAACCAAGGGAAAGAAAAGAAGGATAGATCAAACATTATTTGTTACAGATGTGATAAACCAGGACACTTCTCCTCTATATGCCCTGAAAGAATACAAAAGATGGAAGAAGCAAACAAGAATGAAACAAGAGAAGCAGATACAACTCTTTTCATGCATGAAGTTGTATTCTTAAACGAAGGGAAACTAATACCAAAGAACTACGAATCAAAGGATGGAGAAGAAGGAAT
>NW_020651867.1:0-669 GCF_003573695.1 Papaver somniferum | reverse complement strand
TTATCAATAACTCATAGTCCTCTAAAATTAAAGAATTAATAGATGTCACCTGGAACGTTAGAAACTGTTTAAAACATCTAATAATATACAAAAACTGGTACATTGAAGAGGATGGTTCAAAAGAATACACAGAAGTATAGGTAAATGGTTAGTTTCATAGTAGGCTTGTTATAAATAACTCATAGTCCTCTAAAATTAAAGAATTAATAGATGTCACCTGGAACGCTAGAAACTGTTTAAAACATCTAATAATATACAAAAACTTGTACATTTAAGAGGATGGTTCAAAAGAATACACAGAAGTATATGTGAATGCTTAGTTTCATAGTAGGGATGTTATCAAAAACTCATAGTCAACTAAAATTAAAGAATTAATAGATGTCACATGGAACGCTAGAAACTGTTTAAAGCATTTAATAATATACAAAAACTGTTATATTTAAAAGGATGGTTCAAAAGAATACATAGAAGTATAGGTGAATGTTTAGTTTCATAGTAGGCTTCTTATCAATAATTCATAGTCCTCTAAAGTTAAAGAATTAATAGATGTCACATGGAACGCTTGAAACTGTTTAAAACATCTAATAATATACAAAAACTTGTACATTTAAGAGGATGGTTCAAAAGAATACACAGAAGTATAGGTGGATGCTTAGTTTCATAGTAGGC
>NW_020651866.1:0-428 GCF_003573695.1 Papaver somniferum | reverse complement strand
TATCATTCTCAGAATAATTCTTTTTACATTTCTGCAATCATTTGTTGTATGTCCATGAAAATGATGATAAGAACAAAACTCATGACTTCTGTGGTTTGGAGGTGGTTCTGTTCCCATGTTCCATGGTGTTGGTATATTCTCCATTAAAATTATAGCTTCCCATATTTTCTCCACACTTGCATTTAGAGGTGGCATCTTGATTTCTTCTCATTCTACCTTGTGACCTCTTTGTCCCCTATTATAGTTTTGTCTTTGACCTCCATAAGTTTCTTATGGTTGATCGAGTCTTTGAATATTGTTATCTCCACTACGATTGTAGAAATTTCTTTCTCCTTCATACTCCTCTTGATCTCGGCTTCCCATAGCCACCAGTTTCTGTTGATTGTTACCTGTCACCTTCTCTTGTTGTACTTGCGAAGTATTCTCTA
>NW_020651865.1:0-2532 GCF_003573695.1 Papaver somniferum | reverse complement strand
GATCAAAAAGTATTACCCACAAGAAGAGGAAACTTCAACAGACCAAAAAGATACCGAACATACCCTTGTTTAAGACAACTACATCTAGTTGTGGCTCAGGTTCAGGTTCTATAACTGGGTCTAGATAACAGGTTTTCATCGGTTGTATTTCCTCAAAGCTAAGATCCGGTTCAAGTATTAGAGTCTGGAAAAACTCAACTAAGAACTTAGAAGCACATAACAACAACCTGAATAATTGGGGATCATCTAAGTCAATTAGATTTGACTCACATAGCTGACCATAATGAAAGAGGTGGTCCTTCTTAAGAAAATGTTTTGACCCTAATATCCTAAAGTGATTAGGTTTAGTCCCAAAACTTAATAACCTACACATCTTAAAATCAAAAGTTCTCACAATTGGAAGAAAAGTTTTTGGTGGGAAAACAAAGTCAATGTTGGTATCATAGCCTGGGTTAACCACATCAACCAGAGGATGGGTTTCTAACAACTGAGGTTCTTTCTGGACATCATTAGGTTCGGGAAAACGTGTATGAATATAATCTTGTAAGATGGTTGAGGCACAAATGTCAAGTCCTACAGGAGGGTACTTTCTAAGAGTTAAAGCACACGGAGAATGATAATCACCCCCAAACTTAGAGTTTTCTGTGTCTCTAGAAAGACCAGTCACAACTTCCCTAATTTCTAGGTCATCAAATTCCTGAAAATGGTCAATTGCTTCTTCTAAGTCTGGTTCATCCTCACTCATCTCTACGAGTTTATCATCTTCTAAGACTAGTGTTTCTAAATCGCTAGATTCTAAAACAATATTCTCAGGGTAAACTCTTTCCTCTAAACCATCATCACAATCATATAAAGGATTATCAGAGAAAGTTTCATATAAAGGCTCATCAACTAAGGTTTTAGTCATAGTTACCTCCTCCGATTCACTGATAGGAACATCAAATAATGGATTATCCAACATACTGCAGGCTAAAGGATCATGAACTACATCGTCTAAAACGGTGGCATCTCTAGTCAAATCCACATCCTTTTGAATAGGTGAATAATTATTAAAATTATTTGGATTTGTACTAGAAATAACACGATCATTATAAAGCTCAACCGTAACAAATTCCTGATCACTATGCCTACATATTTCATGTTCTTCATCAATACTATCCTCATCATAATCATCACTATAATAACATGAAAATGATCGAACCTTATCAAAACAAGTAGTGTTACCAATTCTAACCTCGTCATCTTGATTATGTGAATAAAAACTATCCTTATTTTCGAGGGTGGTATTGGGAAAACTACACTGGAAATTAAGACTATCCTGAGAAAGTTTTCCACAATCCTATTTGTATTCTCAGTAAATTGCTTGAGGGTCTCTTCTAGAGATATCTTAGTTGACCGCTCTACGGATTCTTCTGGGAGAAGAATATTATAAGTATCTTTCATAAATAACTTCCGTGTTGACTCATTGAAACTCTTGAGAGACTCTTCTAGAGAAATAAAAGGATTGTTTTGCTCGTATGACCTGTGGGTATGTGGATAGTAATTGGGCTCAAAATGGTATGGACCATAACCTTCAAAGGTTTCGCATTCCCAATCGCTATTCACACTATGGTCATAAAAAGGATAATGTCTAAGATGCTCAGTCGGATACTCATTGTATTGGCTATTATAATACCAGTTCGACATCCTAACTGCAAGGGAATTCTAAACAAACACAAAGAAGGCTGACTCGACCACAACAAGCCTATTTTATCTAGAAAACAAAAATCATGATGGGTCCACTTAGATTGTTTCTAGACCAGCTTCTAATCCTTCGAAAGGGAATTCGTTACAATTTGAGCAAACCCCTCTAGAATCAATCTGAGTCAAAGTAAGTTGAATAAAGGCGAGAGAAGCTGCGTGGAGATTTGATACCCAAGGCCTCACCGCATTACAAGGCGGCGCAGTCACGCATTCAACTCACAGAAACCATCATGAAATTCGAAGTATGCTTAAAAGAGTAACCAATATTTTTCGAATGACTTTCCTATTAAGCTCGTTACCCTATCGGTCTCATTCTAGTCAAAATTTTAGGCTTAGGTTCGCGTAGGTTACGTGTTCCTAAGGCGGGCAAGAAGGAAACGGTGATGAAATCCGAGTCCTTATTTTAATTTGGCCAGGCCTTGCCCTTTACTAGGAATTTAAAACAACTGTATTCAAACCCTCAGCATATATTCACCTTAAGGCATACAATAAACCCGTTGACAGGGGATTTGCTGGTGTTTCGAAAGCTTACCTCCCGTACCAGACGGGCGCAGAACCGCTGAAGTCGACTCGGGCCACGACTTTTATGTCATGTGCGAACCCGAGGGGTCGAGACGATATTGTAATCGTCGTCCTTCCCTGCAAATAGTTTTATATTTGTCCAAGTCCAAAGTCCAAATAAAGTGCAAAAGAAAAAGAAATAAAAAAAAAATTACAGAAAATGGAAGGTCTCTACAAAAAAAAAATCTCTCTTTTTTTTCTTTTTAATTTTTCTTTCGCTTTTTTTTT
>NW_020651864.1:0-500 GCF_003573695.1 Papaver somniferum | reverse complement strand
TGACTGGCAACTCCCTTAAGGTGATCAATGAGTTCAAGAGAGAAATGTCATCAAAGTTTGAGATGTCAGACCTCGGAAAACTCACTTATTACCTTGGCATAGAAGTCCTTCAAGGAGTAGATGGGATTCAGATTAAACAAGAAGCTTATGCAAGGAGAATTCTGAAAGAAGCAGGACTTGAAACTTGTAATCCAACTAAGATACTAATGGAGTTTGGAATTAAAGTTTCAAAGGAACAAGAAGAAGCTGAGATTGATCCAACGAGGTATAGAAGAAATGTTGGATGCCTTAGATACTTGTTACACACAATACCAGACTTGGATTTCTCTGTGGGAGTAGCAAGCCGTTATATGCAGAGTCCACGCAAGTCTCATGGTGATGTAATAAAGCAGATATTGAGATATCTAAGAGGAACAATCAGTTGTGGATTGAAGTATGGTCGAGGAGGATCAAAAGGAATTGTTGGGTATAGTGACAGCAGTCATAATATTGACCAAGAT
>NW_020651863.1:0-908 GCF_003573695.1 Papaver somniferum | reverse complement strand
ATAATTAGGTTTACGACTAAAAGACTTCGCTTTGGGGATTCTTGAAGCCAGGCCCGACTATCTTTACCTTGAGAGTTCATGTATCCTGAGCTTGCTTTTATGTAAAATCCTTCAGGCAAGATAGATAGAAATCGCAAAGTTCTCTTCGTCTCAGACTTTGTGATTGCTCAAGATAGATACCTGAAGAATGATGTTAAGTGATTTCTTGAGCATTGTTCTTGAGAGGTGGTAAAAGATCCAGTCTTCTCATTGAAGTAAGTGTAAGTGTTCCAGATTGTGAGGATTGCTAGTGTTGTCTATTGCAAACAGATTTCCAAGCCTTAATCTTTGATCCAAAGGGAAATCAAGTTGGCTTATTTATTATAAAAAGATTAGTATTAAAAGTCTTCACTAAGGTTGAAGCAACTCTTAGGATGTAAATGATGCCAGCTAAGGGGATCAATTGCGTAAACCTTGCGAAGTTCGAGAGACGTACGGAGATCGAATGTAAATGAATCACTTGGAGGGTGGACTCAGTCTCAACTACACTCCAGTCCGAAGTATGATAGTAGGCTAGTGTCTGTAGCGGCTTAATACAGTTCGGTGCTCAAACCTGGATGAAGTGCCGGGGTTTTTCTACAGTTGCGGTTTTCTCGTTAACAAAATTCTTGTGTGTGTGTGTGTGCTTTTACTTTTACGCATATTTTGATTGTTAAAAGTAATACACAGGTTTTTACTCATATCAAAACGAAAAAGTTGTTGGTATACTTGGTAACCCCGTGTTTTCATTTTCATGGAGATCTCTATTTGTTGAAAAATAAACTTGTTTAGTTTGAAACAAGGAACAACTCTCAAAAAACAAGCTTTGAAGAAAAGGAAGGTGCACATCTATCTCGAGAAAAACACCATGAGTCTAATCTAAGTATTCT
>NW_020651862.1:0-598 GCF_003573695.1 Papaver somniferum | reverse complement strand
GGACCAATATGCATGCTACCATGATGATGATTATGATGATATGTTAGAAGAACATGAAAATATTGTGGAACCTGTTGGTTCAATAACATATGGCTTCTCGCCCTCGACCTTCATGAATGTTGTTCTTTCTAATACTCATTGTAATTCATATGATTTTGATATTGACATGGGATTCGTACAATTATTCTGTGAAGATGAGCATGACATAGGAATAGTTGAATCTTCTGTAGACACTAATATGCATGAAAATATATTTGATGTGTCTGATTCTCTACCTAGGTCACATTGTGATATTTCTCCTGATTTGCCGATGCATGAGAATAAATTTGTTGATGATGTTGATGATTCTGAGTGTGAAATTGCTAAACTGATTGATGATTGTGAGCATGATGTGACATGTGTAGATGATTTAGGAGATTTTGATTTGATTAATAATGACGCACCTATTCTCCTACACGAGTCACAATCTGTTGGCCTTCCACCCAACCTATATTTGGTTTGTACCAATATTGTAAAACCAATTTTTCTGAGAATGCCCAACCTAGGTTTGGAACTGTGTGCTTCCCAAGTCCTCTTGGACTATTTTGCTTCTAAGTAT
>NW_020651861.1:0-651 GCF_003573695.1 Papaver somniferum | reverse complement strand
TACTTCTCTCGTAGATCCATCCGCAGGTGGATCTTTCACGGATATTACCAATATGGACGTAATGTATGGGGATATGAATTGAATCAATCTTTTGCTCTATGTTATGTGTGAAAGATATTTATCGTTTTTCTTTAGTAGAACTGTGATGCATGTTAGTGATTAATGGAATGTTATAATGATAACCAATGAGCCCCCATTTGGGATGATGTGCTCACTTGTTCCCGCTTCAGTTTCAGTTTTCAGAAGAGATGGCGCGCATGAAGATATTCGTTTCGTAATTTGAAACTTTAGAAGATTAAGAACATTTATGGATCTTATATATATATATATATATATGTGTGTGTCTTCTTTGTTTATCTGTAAAACAACATATTAATATATTCATATCATTTGAGAGTTTTCATCTATTAAGTATCAGAGTGTTTGGGAATTAGTTTTGTTTTACTTTATGCAATTATGTTCCTTAAGTTCGAAGATCTAGATTCTATTACTTCAGGTTTAGGTTATATTATTATTAGCTAAGCAGGTTTAGTATTTGGGGCGTGACAACTTTCTTCAATGTCTATCAGATGAACAGTATACGCTGGTAGTTTACAAACCAACTCCTCTACTAGTACATTGGAATGAAAGGGAAGAACAACGACTAGTGTT
>NW_020651860.1:0-492 GCF_003573695.1 Papaver somniferum | reverse complement strand
TATCTAAAGAGCTCTGAAAATCTAAATAGCTCTGAAAAAGTTTTAAGTTAATTATATTTCGTAGCACTAGTATCTACTAGCCAGGGGAATCGTTAAAGCCAACTGAAAGTAACTTAATTCTTTATAATGAATGATATTAACAAAATTCCCTACAATAATGAAGATTATCTTTGGATGTTTCTTAAAAACCCTAAAAACACTAAAGAGCCCGGAAAGAGCTCCGAGAAACTCTAAAAAGCTCAGGAAGAACCCAATAAGCTTTAAAAAGCTAAAATTTAATAATACTCTGTAGCACTGGGATTTACAAGCTAGGAGATTCGTTAAAGAATGATAATAACAAATCCCTACAATAATGAAGATCAACGTTGAATGTTTTCTAAAAAGCCTTGAAAACTCTAAAAACCCTGAAAACTTTAAAAAGCCCTAAAATATCTAAAGAGCTCTGAAAAATCTAAATAGCCCTGAAAAACTCTAAAAAGCTCTGAAATTTTT
>NW_020651859.1:33589-143895 GCF_003573695.1 Papaver somniferum | reverse complement strand
TTATAAAGAAATGTGTAGACTTTTTTGAGTTAACGTATATAAAATTCAACATTTTAATGAACTCTTTCTTTTTATATTGTCTTTGTCTTTCTATTTGATTCAAGATAGATGAAATTTGTTAGGATTTGGATTAGTTCTGCATGGTCTTTCATCTTTCTTATATTGTGAAATTTGACTTCCTTCATATTTTCTTGAATCAACGTACATAGAAATGCATTTTTTACTAGAATTATTGCCTTAGAACATATTAATTGTAATTACAATACATTTTTCAAACTTTTTCTGTTAAAGATGAGTTTATCTAGTTTACAATTCAGTCTCAGAAATCAATTTCCGACTTATAACGAAATGTGTAGACTTTTTTGAGTTAAAGTATATAAAATTCAACATATTTATGAACTCTTTCTTTTTGTGGTGGCTTTGTCTTTCTATTTTATTCAAGATAGATGAAATTTGTTAGAATTTGGCTAGTTCTGCATGGTCTTTCATCTTTCTTCTATTGTGAAATTTGACTTCCTTCATATTTTCTTGAATCAACGTACATAGAAATGCATTTTTTACTAGACGTATTGCCTTAGAACATATTAATTGTAATTACAATACATTTTTCAAACTTTTCTGTTAAAGATGAGTTTATCTAGTTTACAATTTAGTCTCAGAAATCAATTTCCGACTTATAACGAAATGTGTAGACTTTTTTGAGTTAACGTATATAAAATTCAACATTTTTATGAACTCTTTCTTTTTATGTTAGCTTTGTCTTTCTATTTGATTCAAGATAGATGAAATTTGTTAGGATTTGGATTAGTTCTGCATGGTCTTTCATCCTTCTTCTATTGTGAAATATGACTCCCTTCATATTTACATGAATCAAGGTACATAGAAATACAATTTTTACTAGACGTATTGCCTTAGAACATATTAATTGTAATTACAATACATTTTTCAAACTTTTTCTGTTAAAGATGAGTTTATCTAGTTTACAATTGAGTCTCAGAAATCAATTTCCGACTTATAACGAAATGTGTAGACTTTATTGAGTTAACGTATATAAAATTCAACATATTTATGAACTCTTTCTTTTTGTGGTGGCTTTGTCTTTCTATTTGATTCAAGATAGATGAAATTTGCTAGGATTTGGATTAGTTGTGCATGGTATTTCATCCTTCTTCTATTGTGAAATTTGACTTCCTTCATATTTTCTTGAATCATCGTACATAGAAATGTAATTTTTACTAGATGTATTGCCTTAGAACATATTAATTGTAATTACAATACATTTTTCAAACTTTTTCTGTTAAAGATGAGTTTATCTAGTTTAAAATTTAGTCTTAGAAATCAATTTCCGACTTATAAAGAAATGTGTAGACTTTTTTGAGCTAACGTATATAAAATTCAGCATTTTAATGAACTCTTTCTTTTTATATTGGCTTTGTCTTTCTATTTGATTCAAGATAGATGAAATTATTTAGGATTTGGATTAGTTCTGCATGGTCTTTCATCTTTCTCCTATTGTGAAATTTGACTTCCTTCATATTTTCTTGAATCAACGTACATAGAAATGCAAGTTTTACTTGCGTATTGCCTTAGAACACATTAATTATAATTACAATACATTTTTCAAACTTTTTCTGTTAAATATGAGTTTATCTTGTTTATAATTTAGTCTCAGAAATCAATTTCCGACTTATAAAGAAATGTGTAGACTTTTTTGAGTTAACGTATATAAAATTCAACATTTTAATGAACTCTTTCTTTTTATATTGTCTTTGTCTTTCTATTTGATTCAAGATAGATGAAATTTGTTAGGACTTGGATTAGTTTTGCTTGGTCTTTCATCTTTCTTATATTGTGAAATTTGACTTCCTTCATATTTTCTTGAATCAACGTACATAGAAATGCATTTTTTACTAGAATTATTTCCTTAGAACATATTAATTGTAATTACAATACATTTTTCAAACTTTTTCTGTTAAAGATGAGTTTATCTAGTTTACAATTTAGTCTCAGAAATCAATTTCCGACTTATAACGAAATGTGTAGACTTTTTTGAGTTAAAGTATATAAAATTCAACATATTTATGAACTCTTTCTTTTTGTGGTGGCTTTGTCTTTCTATTTGATTCAAGATAGATGAAATTTGTTAGGATTTGGATTAGTTCTGCATGGTCTTTCATCCTTCTTCTATTGTGAAATTTGACTTCCTTCATATTTTCTTGAATCAACGTACATAGAAATGCAATTTTTACTAGACGTATTGCCTTATAACATATTAATTTTAATTACAATACATTTTTCAAACTTTTTCTGTGAAAGATGAGTTTATCTAGTTTACAATTTAGTCTCAGAAATCAATTTCTGACTTATAACGAAGTGTGTAGATTTTTTTGAGTTAACGTATATTAAATTCAACATTTTTATGAACTCTATCTTTTTGTGTTGGATTTGCCTTTCTATTTGATTCAAGATAGATGAAATTTGTTAGGATTTGGATTAGTTGTGCATGGTTTTTCATCCTTCTTTTATTGTGAAATTTGATTTGCTTCATATTTTCTTGAATCAACGTACATAGAAATGCATTTTTTACTAGACGTATTTCCTTAGAACATATTAATTGTAATTACAATACATTTTTCAAACTTATTCTGTTAAAGATGAGTTTATCTAGTTTACAATTTAGTCTCAGAAATCAATTTCCGACTTATAACTAAATGTGTAGACTTTTTTGAGTTAACGTATATAAAATTCAACATATTTATGAACTCTTTCTTTTTGTGGTGGCTTTGTCTTTCTATTTGATTCAAGATAGATGAAATTTGTTAGGATTTGGCTAGTTCTGCATGGTCTTTCATCTTTCTTATATTGTGAAATTTGACTTCCTTCATATTTTCTTGAATCAACGTACATAGAAATGCATTTTTTACTAGAATTATTTCCTTAGAACATATTAATTGTAATTACAATACATTTTTCAAACTTTTTCTATTAAAGATGAGTTTATCTAGTTTACAATTTAGTCTCAGAAATCAATTTCCGACTTATAACGAAATGTGTAGACTTTTTTGAGTTAAAGTATATAAAATTCAACATTTTTATGAACTCTTTCTTCTTGTGTTGGCTTTGTCTTTCTATTTGATTCAAGATAGATGAAATTTGTTAGGATTTGGATTAGTTCTGCATGGTCTTTCATCCTTCTTCTATTGTGAAATTTGACTTCCTTCATATTTTCTTGAATCAACGTACATAGAAATGCAATTTTTACTTGCGTATTGCCTTAGAACACATTAATTATAATTACAATACATTTTTCAAACTTTTTCTGTTAAAGATGAGTTTATCTAGTTTACAATTTAGTCTCAGAAATCAATTTCCGATTTATAAAGAAATGTGTAGACTTTTTTGAGTTAACGTATATAAAATTCAACATTTTAATGAACTCTTTCTTTTTATATTGTCTTTGTCTTTCTATTTGATTCAAGATAGATGAAATTTGTTAGGATTTGGATTAGTTCTGCATGGTCTTTCATCTTTCTTATATTGTGAAATTTGACTTCCTTCATATTTTCTTGAATCAACGTACATAGAAATGCATTTTTTACTAGAATTATTGCCTTAGAACATATTAATTGTAATTACAATACATTTTTCAAACTTTTTCTGTTAAAGATGAGTTTATCTAGTTTACAATTCAGTCTCAGAAATCAATTTCCGACTTATAACGAAATGTGTAGACTTTTTTGAGTTAAAGTATATAAAATTCAACATATTTATGAACTCTTTCTTTTTGTGGTGGCTTTGTCTTTCTATTTTATTCAAGATAGATGAAATTTGTTAGAATTTGGCTAGTTCTGCATGGTCTTTCATCTTTCTTCTATTGTGAAATTTGACTTCCTTCATATTTTCTTGAATCAACGTACATAGAAATGCATTTTTTACTAGACGTATTGCCTTAGAACATATTAATTGTAATTACAATACATTTTTCAAACTTTTCTGTTAAAGATGAGTTTATCTAGTTTACAATTTAGTCTCAGAAATCAATTTCCGACTCATAACGAAATGTGTAGACTTTTTTGAGTTAACGTATATAAAATTCAACATTTTTATGAACTCTTTCTTTTTGTGTTAGCTTTGTCTTTCTATTTGATTTAAGATAGATGAAATTTGTTAGGATTTGGATTAGTTCTGCATGGTCTTTCATCCTTCTTCTATTGTGAAATATGATTCCCTTCATATTTACTTGAATCAACGTACATAGAAATACAATTTTTACTAGACGTATTGCCTTAGAACATATTAATTGTAATTACAATACATTTTTCAAACTTTTTCTGTTAAAGATGAGTTTATCTAGTTTACAATTTAGTCTCAGAAATCAATTTCCGACTTATAACGAAATGTGTAGACATTTTTGAGTTAACGTATATAAAATTCAACATATTTATGAACTCTTTCTTTTTGTGGTGGCTTTGTCTTTCTATTTGATTCAAGATAGATGAAATTTGCTAGGATTTGGATTAGTTGTGCATGGTATTTCATCCTTCTTCTATTGTGAAATTTGACTTCCTTCATATTTTCTTGAATCATCGTACATAGAAATGTAATTTTTACTAGATGTATTGCCTTAGAACATATTAATTGTAATTACAATACATTTTTCAAACTTTTTCTGTTAAAGATGAGTTTATCTAGTTTAAAATTTAGTCTTAGAAATCAATTTCCGACTTATAAAGAAATGTGTAGACTTTTTTGAGCTAACGTATATAAAATTCAGCATTTTAATGAACTCTTTCTTTTTATATTGGCTTTGTCTTTCTATTTGATTCAAGATAGATGAAATTATTTAGGATTTGGATTAGTTCTGCATGGTCTTTCATCTTTCTCCTATTGTGAAATTTGACTTCCTTCATATTTTCTTGAATCAACGTACATAGAAATGCAAGTTTTACTTGCGTATTGCCTTAGAACACATTAATTATAATTACAATACATTTTTCAAACTTTTTCTGTTAAATATGAGTTTATCTTGTTTATAATTTAGTCTCAGAAATCAATTTCCGACTTATAAAGAAATGTGTAGACTTTTTTGAGTTAACGTATATAAAATTCAACATTTTAATGAACTCTTTCTTTTTATATTGTCTTTGTCTTTCTATTTGATTCAAGATAGATGAAATTTGTTAGGACTTGGATTAGTTTTGCTTGGTCTTTCATCTTTCTTATATTGTGAAATTTGACTTCCTTCATATTTTCTTGAATCAACGTACATAGAAATGCATTTTTTACTAGAATTATTTCCTTAGAACATATTAATTGTAATTACAATACATTTTTCAAACTTTTTCTGTTAAAGATGAGTTTATCTAGTTTACAATTTAGTCTCAGAAATCAATTTCCGACTTATAACGAAATGTGTAGACTTTTTTGAGTTAAAGTATATAAAATTCAACATATTTATGAACTCTTTCTTTTTGTGGTGGCTTTGTCTTTCTATTTGATTCAAGATAGATGAAATTTGTTAGGATTTGGATTAGTTGTGCATGGTCTTTCATCCTTCTTCTATTGTGAATTTTTACTTCCATCATATTTTCTTGAATCAAAGTACATAGAAATGCATTTTTTACTAGACGTATTGCCTTATAACATATTAATTGTAATTACAATACATTTTTCAAACTTTTTCTGTTAAAGATGAGTTTATCTAGTTTACAATTTAGTCTCAGAAATCAATTTCCGACTTATAACGAAATGTGTAGACTTTGTTGAGTTAAAGTATATAAAATTCAACATATTTATGAACTCTTTCTTTTTGTGGTGGCTTTGTCTTTCTATTTGATTCAAGATAGATGAAATTTGTTAGGATTTGGATTAGTTCTGCATGGTCTTTCATCCTTCTTCTATTGTGAAATTTGACTTCCTTCATATTTTCTTGAATCAACGTACATAGAAATGCAATTTTTACTAGACGTATTGCCTTATAACATATTAATTTTAATTACAATACATTTTTCAAACTTTTTCTGTGAAAGATGAGTTTATCTAGTTTACAATTTAGTCTCAGAAATCAATTTCTGACTTATAACGAAGTGTGTAGATTTTTTTGAGTTAACGTATATTAAATTCAACATTTTTATGAACTCTTTCTTTTTGTGTTGGATTTGCCTTTCTATTTGATTCAAGATAGATGAAATTTGTTAGGATTTGGATTAGTTGTGCATGGTCTTTCATCCTTCTTTTATTATGAAATTTGACTTGCTTCATATTTTCTTGAATCAACGTACATAGAAATGCATTTTTTACTAGACGTATTTCCATAGAACATATTAATTGTAATTACAATACATTTTTCAAAATTTTTCTGTTAAAGATGAGTTTATCTAGTTTACAATTTAGTCTCAGAAATCAATTTCCGACTTATAACTAAATGTGTAGACTTTTTTGAGTTAACGTATATAAAATTCAACATATTTATGAACTCTTTCTTTTTGTGGTGGCTTTGTCTTTCTATTTGATTCAAGATAGATGAAATTTGTTAGGATTTGGATTAGTTCTGCATGGTCTTTCATCCTTCTTCTATTGTGAAATTTGACTTCCTTCATATTTTCTTGAATCAACGTACATAGAAATGCAATTTTTACTAGACGTATTGCCTTATAACATATTAATTTTAATTACAATACATTTTTCAAACTTTTTCTGTGAAAGATGAGTTTATCTAGTTTACAATTTAGTCTCAGAAATCAATTTCTGACTTATAACGAAGTGTGTAGATTTTTTTGAGTTAACGTATATTAAATTCAACATTTTTATGAACTCTATCTTTTTGTGTTGGATTTGCCTTTCTATTTGATTCAAGATAGATGAAATTTGTTAGGATTTGGATTAGTTGTGCATGGTTTTTCATCCTTCTTTTATTGTGAAATTTGATTTGCTTCATATTTTCTTGAATCAACGTACATAGAAATGCATTTTTTACTAGACGTATTTCCTTAGAACATATTAATTGTAATTACAATACATTTTTCAAACTTATTCTGTTAAAGATGAGTTTATCTAGTTTACAATTTAGTCTCAGAAATCAATTTCCGACTTATAACTAAATGTGTAGACTTTTTTGAGTTAACGTATATAAAATTCAACATATTTATGAACTCTTTCTTTTTGTGGTGGCTTTGTCTTTCTATTTGATTCAAGATAGATGAAATTTGTTAGGATTTGGCTAGTTTTGCATGGTCTTTCATCTTTCTTATATTGTGAAATTTGACTTCCTTCATATTTTCTTGAATCAACGTACATAGAAATGCATTTTTTACTAGAATTATTTCCTTAGAACATATTAATTGTAATTACAATACATTTTTCAAACTTTTTCTATTAAAGATGAGTTTATCTAGTTTACAATTTAGTCTCAGAAATCAATTTCCGACTTATAACGAAATGTGTAGACTCTTTTGAGTTAAAGTATATAAAATTCAACATATTTATGAACTCTTTCTTTTTGTGGTGGCTTTGTCTTTCTATTTGATTCAAGATAGATGAAATTTGTTAGGATTTGGATTAGTTGTGCATGGTCTTTCATCCTTCTTCTATTGTGAATTTTGACTTCCATCATATTTTCTTGAATCAAAGTACATAGAAATGCATTTTTTACTAGACGTATTGCCTTAGAAAATATTAATTGTAATTACAATGCATTTTTCAAACTTTTCTGTTAAAGATGAGTTTATATAGTTTACAATTTAGTCTCAGAAATCAATTTCCGACTTATAACGAAATGTGTAGACTTTTTTGAGTTAACGTATATAAAATTCAACATTTTTATGAACTCTTTCTTTTTGTGTTAGCTTTGTCTTTCTATTTGATTCAAGATAGATGAAATTTGTTAGGATTTGGATTAGTTCTGCATGGTCTTTCATCCTTCTTCTATTGTGAAATATGACTCCCTTCATATTTTCTTGAATCAACGTATATAGAAATACAATTTTTACTAGACGTATTGCCTTAGAACATATTAATTGTAATTACAATACATTTTTCAAACTTTTTCTGTTAAAGATGAGTTTATCTAGTTTACAGTTCAGTCTCAGAAATCAATTTCCGACTTATAACGAAATGTGTGGACTTTTTTGAGTTAAAGTATTTCAAATTCAACATATTTATGAACTCTTTCTTTTTGTGGTGGCTTTGTCTTTCTATTTGATTAAAGATAGATGAAATTTGTTAGGATTTGGATTAGTTGTGCATGGTCTTTCATCCTTCTTCTATTGTGAATTTTGACTTCCTTCATATTTTCTTGAATCAAAGTACATAAAAATGCATTTTTTACTAGACGTATTACCTTATAACATATTAATTGTAATTACAATACATTTTTCAAACTTTTTCTGTTAAAGATGAGTTTATCTAGTTTACAATTTAGTCTCAGAAATCAATTTCCGACTTATAACGAAATGTGTAGACTTTTTTGAGTTAACTTATATAAAAATCAACATATTTATGAACTCTTTCTTTTTGTGGTGGCTTTGTCTTTCTATTTGATTCAAAATAGATAAAATTTGCTAGGATTTGGATTAGTTGTGCATGGTATTTCATCCTTCTTCTATTGTGAAATTTGACTTCCTTCATATTTTCTTGAATCATCGTACATAGAAATGCAATTCTTACTAGACGTATTGCCTTAGAACATATTAATTGTAATTACAATACATTTTTCAAACTTTTTCTGTTAAAGATGAGTTTATCTAGTTTACAATTTAGTCTCAGAAATCAATTTCCGACTTATAACGAAATGTGTAGACTTTTTTGAGCTAAAGTATATAAAATTCAGCATTTTAATGAACTCTTTCTTTTTATATTGGCTTTGTCTTTCTATTTGATTCAAGATAGATGAAATTTGTTAGGATTTGGATTAGTTCTGCATGGTCTTTCATCTTTCTCCTATTGTGAAATTTGACTTCCTTCATATTTTCTTGAATCAAAGTACATCAAAATGCATTTGTTACTAGACGTATTGCCTTATAACATATTAATTGTAATTACAATACATTTTTCAAACTTTTTCTGTTAAAGATGAGTTTATCTAGTTTACTATTTAGTCTCAGAAATCAATTTCCGACTTATAACGAAATGTGTAGACTTTTTTGAGTTAACGTATATAAAAATCAACATATTTATGAACTCTTTCTTTTTGTGGTGGCTTTGTCTTTCTATTTGATTCAAGATAGATGAAATTTGTTAGGATTTGGATTAGTTCTGCATGGTCTTTCATCCTTCTTTTATTGTGAAATTTGACTTCCTTCATATTTTCTTGAATCAACGTACATAGAAATGCAATTTTTACTTGCGTATTGCCTTAGAACACATTAATTATAATTACAATACATTTTTCAAACTTTTTCTGTTAAAGATGAGTTTATCTAGTTTACAATTTAGTCTCAGAAATCAATTTCCGACTTATAAAGAAATGTGTAGACTTTTTTGAGTTAACGTATATAAAATTCAACATTTTAATGAACTCTTTCTTTTTATATTGTCTTTGTCTTTCTATTTGATTCAAGATAGATGAAATTTGTTAGGATTTGGATTAGTTCTGCATGGTCTTTCATCTTTCTTATATTGTGAAATTTGACTTCCTTCATATTTTCTTGAATCAACGTACATAGAAATGCATTTTTTACTAGAATTATTGCCTTAGAACATATTAATTGTAATTACAATACATTTTTCAAACTTTTTCTGTTAAAGATGAGTTTATCTAGTTTACAATTCAGTCTCAGAAATCAATTTCCGACTTATAACGAAATGTGTGGACTTTTTTGAGTTAAAGTATATAAAATTCAACATATTTCTGAACTCTTTCTTTTTGTGGTGGCTTTGTCTTTCTATTTGATTAAAGATAGATGAAATTTGTTAGGATTTGGATTAGTTGTGCATGGTCTTTCATCCTTCTTCTATTGTGAATTTTGACTTCCTTCATATTTTCTTGAATCAAAGTACATCAAAATGCATTTTTTACTAGATGTATTGCCTTATAACATATTAATTGTAATTACAATACATTTTTCAAACTTTTTCTGTTAAAGATAAGTTTATCTAGTTTACAATTTAGTCTCAGAAATCAATTTCCGACTTATAACGAAATGTGTAGACTTTTTTGAGTTAAAGTATATAAAATTCAACATTTTTATGAACTCTTTCTTCTTGTGTTGGCTTTGTCTTTCTATTTGATTCAAGATAGATGAAATTTGTTAGGATTTGGATTAGTTCTGCATGGTCTTTCATCCTTCTTCTATTGTGAAATTTGACTTCCTTCATATTTTCTTGAATCAACGTACATAGAAATGCAATTTTTACTTGCGTATTGCCTTAGAACACATTAATTATAATTACAATACATTTTTCAAACTTTTTCTGTTAAAGATGAGTTTATCTAGTTTACAATTTAGTCTCAGAAATCAATTTCCGATTTATAAAGAAATGTGTAGACTTTTTTGAGTTAACGTATATAAAATTCAACATTTTAATGAACTCTTTCTTTTTATATTGTCTTTGTCTTTCTATTTGATTCAAGATAGATGAAATTTGTTAGGATTTGGATTAGTTCTGCATGGTCTTTCATCTTTCTTATATTGTGAAATTTGACTTCCTTCATATTTTCTTGAATCAACGTACATAGAAATGCATTTTTTACTAGAATTATTGCCTTAGAACATATTAATTGTAATTACAATACATTTTTCAAACTTTTTCTGTTAAAGATGAGTTTATCTAGTTTACAATTTAGTCTCAGAAATCAATTTCCGACTTATAACGAAATGTGTAGACTTTTTTTAGTTAATGTATATAAAATTCAGCATTTTAATGAACTCTTTCT
The DNA here is from genome assembly GCF_003573695.1 of Papaver somniferum. Taxonomy (NCBI): domain Eukaryota; kingdom Viridiplantae; phylum Streptophyta; class Magnoliopsida; order Ranunculales; family Papaveraceae; genus Papaver; species Papaver somniferum. Next base: position 133,022 of record NW_020651859.1, on the reverse strand, counting down.
TTTTATATTGGATTTGTCTTTCTATTTGATTCAAGATAGATGAAATTTGTTAGGATTTGGATTATTTCTGCATGGTCTTTCATCTTTCTTCTATTGTGAAATTTGACTTCCTTCATATTTTCTTGAATCAACGTACATAGAAATGCAATTTTTACTAGACGTATTGCCTTAGAACATATTAATTGTAATTACAATACATTTTTCAAACTTTTTCTATTAAAGATGAGTTTATCTAGTTTACAATTTAGTCTCAGAAATCAATTTCCGACTTATAACGAAATGTGTACACTTTTTTGAGTTAAGGTATATAAAATTCAACATATTTATGAACTCTTTCTTTTTGTGGTGGCTTTGTCTTTCTATTTGATTCAAGATAGATGAAATTTGCTAGGATTTGGATTAGTTGTGCATGGTATTTCATCCTTCTTCTATTGTGAAATTTGACTTCCTTCATATTTTCTTGAATCATCGTAAATAGAAATGCAATTTTTACTAGACGTATTGCCTTAGAACATATTAATTGTAATTACAATACATTTTTCAAACTTTTTCTGTTAAAGATGAGTTTATCAAATTTACAATTTAGTCTCGAAAATAAATTTCCGACTTATAACGAAATGTGTAGACTTTTTTGAGTTAACGTATATAAAATTCAACATTTTTATGAACTCTTTCTTTTTGTGTTAGCTTTGTCTTTCTATTTGATTCAAGATAGATGAAATTTTTTAGGATTTGGATTAGTTCTGCATGGTCTTTCATCCTTCTTCTATTGTGAAATTTGACTTGCTTCATATTTTCTTGAATCAACGTACATAGAAATGCAATTTTTACTAGACGTATTGCCTTAGAACATATTAATTGTAATTACAATACATTTTTCAAACTTTTTCTGTTAAAGATGAGTTTATCTAGTTTAAAATTTAGTCTCAGAAATCAATTTCCGACTTATAACGAAATGTGTAGACTTTTTTGAGCTAACGTATATAAAATTCAGCATTTTAATGAACTCTTTCTTTTTATATTGGCTTTGTCTTTCTATTTGATTCAAGATAGATGAAATTTGTTAGGATTTGGATTAGTTCTGCATGGTCTTTCATCTTTCTCCTATTGTGAAATTTGACTTCCTTCATATTTTCTTGAATCAACGTACATAGAAATGCAAGTTTTACTAGACGTATTGCCTTAGAACATATTGATTGTAATTACAATACATTTTTCAAACTTTTTCTGTTAAAGATAAGTTTATCTAGTTTACAATTTAGTCTCACAAATCAATTTCCGACTTATAACGAAATGTGTAGACTTTTTTGAGTTAAAGTATATAAAATTCAACATTTTTATGAACTCTTTCTTCTTGTGTTGGCTTTGTCTTTCTATTTGATTCAAGATAGATGAAATTTGTTAGGATTTGGATTAGTTCTGCATGGTCTTTCATCCTTCTTCTATTGTGAAATTTGACTTCCTTCATATTTTCTTGAATCAACGTACATAGAAATGCAATTTTTACTTGCGTATTGCCTTAGAACACATTAATTATAATTACAATACATTTTTCAAACTTTTTCTGTTAAAGATGAGTTTATCTAGTTTACAATTGAGTCTCAGAAATCAATTTCCGACTTATAACGAAATGTGTAGACTTTATTGAGTTAACGTATATAAAATTCAACATATTTATGAACTCTTTCTTTTTGTGGTGGCTTTGTCTTTCTATTTGATTCAAGATAGATGAAATTTGCTAGGATTTGGATTAGTTGTGCATGGTATTTCATCCTTCTTCTATTGTGAAATTTGACTTCCTTCATATTTTCTTGAATCATCGTACATAGAAATGTAATTTTTACTAGATGTATTGCCTTAGAACATATTAATTGTAATTACAATACATTTTTCAAACTTTTTCTGTTAAAGATGAGTTTATCTAGTTTAAAATTTAGTCTTAGAAATCAATTTCCGACTTATAAAGAAATGTGTAGACTTTTTTGAGCTAACGTATATAAAATTCAGCATTTTAATGAACTCTTTCTTTTTATATTGGCTTTGTCTTTCTATTTGATTCAAGATAGATGAAATTATTTAGGATTTGGATTAGTTCTGCATGGTCTTTCATCTTTCTCCTATTGTGAAATTTGACTTCCTTCATATTTTCTTGAATCAACGTACATAGAAATGCAAGTTTTACTTGAGTATTGCCTTAGAACACATTAATTATAATTACAATACATTTTTCAAACTTTTTCTGTTAAATATGAGTTTATCTAGTTTATAATTTAGTCTCAGAAATCAATTTCCGACTTATAAAGAAATGTGTAGACTTTTTTGAGTTAACGTATATAAAATTCAACATTTTAATGAACTCTTTCTTTTTATATTGTCTTTGTCTTTCTATTTGATTCAAGATAGATGAAATTTGTTAGGACTTGGATTAGTTTTGCTTGGTCTTTCATCTTTCTTATATTGTGAAATTTGACTTCCTTCATATTTTCTTGAATCAACGTACATAGAAATGCATTTTTTACTAGAATTATTTCCTTAGAACATATTAATTGTAATTACAATACATTTTTCAAACTTTTTCTGTTAAAGATGAGTTTATCTAGTTTACAATTTAGTCTCAGAAATCAATTTCCGACTTATAACGAAATGTGTAGACTTTTTTGAGTTAAAGTATATAAAATTCAACATATTTATGAACTCTTTCTTTTTGTGGTGGCTTTGTCTTTCTATTTGATTCAAGATAGATGAAATTTGTTAGGATTTGGATTAGTTGTGCATGGTCTTTCATCCTTCTTGTATTGTGAATTTTTACTTCCATCATATTTTCTTGAATCAAAGTACATAGAAATGCATTTTTTACTAGACGTATTGCCTTATAACATATTAATTGTAATTACAATACATTTTTCAAACTTTTTCTGTTAAAGATGAGTTTATCTAGTTTACAATTTAGTCTCAGAAATCAATTTCCGACTTATAACGAAATGTGTAGACTTTGTTGAGTTAAAGTATATAAAATTCAACATATTTATGAACTCTTTCTTTTTGTGGTGGCTTTGTCTTTCTATTTGATTCAAGATAGATGAAATTTGTTAGGATTTGGATTAGTTCTGCATGGTCTTTCATCCTTCTTCTATTGTGAAATTTGACTTCCTTCATATTTTCTTGAATCAACGTACATAGAAATGCAATTTTTACTAGACGTATTGCCTTATAACATATTAATTTTAATTACAATACATTTTTCAAACTTTTTCTGTGAAAGATGAGTTTATCTAGTTTACAATTTAGTCTCAGAAATCAATTTCTGACTTATAACGAAGTGTGTAGATTTTTTTGAGTTAACGTATATTAAATTCAACATTTTTATGAACTCTTTCTTTTTGTGTTGGATTTGCCTTTCTATTTGATTCAAGATAGATGAAATTTGTTAGGATTTGGATTAGTTGTGCATGGTCTTTCATCCTTCTTTTATTATGAAATTTGACTTGCTTCATATTTTCTTGAATCAACGTACATAGAAATGCATTTTTTACTAGACGTATTTCCATAGAACATATTAATTGTAATTACAATACATTTTTCAAAATTTTTCTGTTAAAGATGAGTTTATCTAGTTTACAATTTAGTCTCAGAAATCAATTTCCGACTTATAACTAAATGTGTAGACTTTTTTGAGTTAACGTATATAAAATTCAACATATTTATGAACTCTTTCTTTTTGTGGTGGCTTTGTCTTTCTATTTGATTCAAGATAGATGAAATTTGTTAGGATTTGGCTAGTTCTGCATGGTCTTTCATCTTTCTTATATTGTGAAATTTGACTTCCTTCATATTTTCTTGAATCAACGTACATAGAAATGCATTTTTTACTAGAATTATTTCCTTAGAACATATTAATTGTAATTACAATACATTTTTCAAACTTTTTCTATTAAAGATGAGTTTATCTAGTTTACAATTTAGTCTCAGAAATCAATTTCCGACTTATAACGAAATGTGTAGACTTTTTTGAGTTAAAGTATATAAAATTCAACATTTTTATGAACTCTTTCTTCTTGTGTTGGCTTTGTCTTTCTATTTGATTCAAGATAGATGAAATTTGTTAGGATTTGGATTAGTTCTGCATGGTCTTTCATCCTTCTTCTATTGTGAAATTTGACTTCCTTCATATTTTCTTGAATCAACGTACATAGAAATGCAATTTTTACTTGGGTATTGCCTTAGAACACATTAATTATAATTACAATACATTTTTCAAACTTTTTCTGTTAAAGATGAGTTTATCTAGTTTACAATTTAGTCTCAGAAATCAATTTCCGACTTATAAAGAAATGTGTAGACTTTTTTGAGTTAACGTATATAAAATTCAACATTTTAATGAACTCTTTCTTTTTATATTGTCTTTGTCTTTCTATTTGATTCAAGATAGATGAAATTTGTTAGGATTTGGATTAGTTCTGCATGGTCTTTCATCTTTCTTATATTGTGAAATTTGACTTCCTTCATATTTTCTTGAATCAACGTACATAGAAATGCATTTTTTACTAGAATTATTGCCTTAGAACATATTAATTGTAATTACAATACATTTTTCAAACTTTTTCTGTTAAAGATGAGTTTATCTAGTTTACAATTCAGTCTCAGAAATCAATTTCCGACTTATAACGAAATGTGTGGACTTTTTTGAGTTAAAGTATATAAAATTCAACATATTTCTGAACTCTTTCTTTTTGTGGTGGCTTTGTCTTTCTATTTGATTAAAGATAGATGAAATTTGTTAGGATTTGGATTAGTTGTGCATGGTCTTTCATCCTTCTTCTATTGTGAATTTTGACTTCCTTCATATTTTCTTGAATCAAAGTACATCAAAATGCATTTTTTACTAGACGTATTGCCTTATAACATATTAATTGTAATTACAATACATTTTTCAAACTTTTTCTGTTAAAGATAAGTTTATCTAGTTTACAATTTAGTCTCAGAAATCAATTTCCGACTTATAACGAAATGTGTAGACTTTTTTGAGTTAAAGTATATAAAATTCAACATTTTTATGAACTCTTTCTTCTTGTGTTGGCTTTGTCTTTCTATTTGATTCAAGATAGATGAAATTTGTTAGGATTTGGATTAGTTCTGCATGGTCTTTCATCCTTCTTCTATTGTGAAATTTGACTTCCTTCATATTTTCTTGAATCAACGTACATAGAAATGCAATTTTTACTTGCGTATTGCCTTAGAACACATTAATTATAATTACAATACATTTTTCAAACTTTTTCTGTTAAAGATGAGTTTATCTAGTTTACAATTTAGTCTCAGAAATCAATTTCCGATTTATAAAGAAATGTGTAGACTTTTTTGAGTTAACGTATATAAAATTCAACATTTTAATGAACTCTTTCTTTTTATATTGTCTTTGTCTTTCTATTTGATTCAAGATAGATGAAATTTGTTAGGATTTGGATTAGTTCTGCATGGTCTTTCATCTTTCTTATATTGTGAAATTTGACTTCCTTCATATTTTCTTGAATCAACGTACATAGAAATGCATTTTTTACTAGAATTATTGCCTTAGAACATATTAATTGTAATTACAATACATTTTTCAAACTTTTTCTGTTAAAGATGAGTTTATCTAGTTTACAATTTAGTCTCAGAAATCAATTTCCGACTTATAACGAAATGTGTAGACTTTTTTGAGTTAACGCATATAAAATTCAACATTTTTATGAACTATTTCTTTTTGTGTTGGCTTTGTCTTTCTATTTGATTCAAGATAGATGAAATTTGTTAGGATTTGGATTCGTTCTGCATGGTCTTTCATCCTTCTTCTATTGTGAAATTTGACTTGCTTCATATTTTCTTGAATCAACGTACATAGAAATGCAATTTTTACTAGACGTATTGCCTTAGAACATATTAATTGTAATTACAATACATTTTTCAAACTTTTTCTGTTAAAGATGAGTTTATCTAGTTTAAAATTTAGTCTCAGAAATCAATTTCCGACTTATAACGAAATGTGTAGACTTTTTTGAGCTAACGTATATAAAATTCAGCATTTTAATGAACTCTTTCTTTTTATATTGGCTTTGTCTTTCTATTTGATTCAAGATAGATGAAATTTGTTAGGATTTGGATTAGTTCTGCATGGTCTTTCATCTTTCTCCTATTGTGAAATTTGACTTCCTTCATATTTTCTTGAATCAACGTACATAGAAATGCAAGTTTTACTAGACGTATTGCCTTAGAACATATTGATTGTAATTACAATACATTTTTCAAACTTTTTCTGTTAAAGATAAGTTTATCTAGTTTACAATTTAGTCTCACAAATCAATTTCCGACTTATAACGAAATGTGTAGACTTTTTTGAGTTAAAGTATATAAAATTCAACATTTTTATGAACTCTTTCTTCTTGTGTTGGCTTTGTCTTTCTATTTGATTCAAGATAGATGAAATTTGTTAGGATTTGGATTAGTTCTGCATGGTCTTTCATCCTTCTTCTATTGTGAAATTTGACTTCCTTCATATTTTCTTGAATCAACGTACATAGAAATGCAATTTTTACTTGCGTATTGCCTTAGAACACATTAATTATAATTACAATACATTTTTCAAACTTTTTCTGTTAAAGATGAGTTTATCTAGTTTACAATTGAGTCTCAGAAATCAATTTCCGACTTATAACGAAATGTGTAGACTTTATTGAGTTAACGTATATAAAATTCAACATATTTATGAACTCTTTCTTTTTGTGGTGGCTTTGTCTTTCTATTTGATTCAAGATAGATGAAATTTGCTAGGATTTGGATTAGTTGTGCATGGTATTTCATCCTTCTTCTATTGTGAAATTTGACTTCCTTCATATTTTCTTGAATCATCGTACATAGAAATGTAATTTTTACTAGATGTATTGCCTTAGAACATATTAATTGTAATTACAATACATTTTTCAAACTTTTTCTGTTAAAGATGAGTTTATCTAGTTTAAAATTTAGTCTTAGAAATCAATTTCCGACTTATAAAGAAATGTGTAGACTTTTTTGAGCTAACGTATATAAAATTCAGCATTTTAATGAACTCTTTCTTTTTATATTGGCTTTGTCTTTCTATTTGATTCAAGATAGATGAAATTATTTAGGATTTGGATTAGTTCTGCATGGTCTTTCATCTTTCTCCTATTGTGAAATTTGACTTCCTTCATATTTTCTTGAATCAACGTACATAGAAATGCAAGTTTTACTTGCGTATTGCCTTAGAACACATTAATTATAATTACAATACATTTTTCAAACTTTTTCTGTTAAATATGAGTTTATCTTGTTTATAATTTAGTCTCAGAAATCAATTTCCGACTTATAAAGAAATGTGTAGACTTTTTTGAGTTAACGTATATAAAATTCAACATTTTAATGAACTCTTTCTTTTTATATTGTCTTTGTCTTTCTATTTGATTCAAGATAGATGAAATTTGTTAGGACTTGGATTAGTTTTGCTTGGTCTTTCATCTTTCTTATATTGTGAAATTTGACTTCCTTCATATTTTCTTGAATCAACGTACATAGAAATGCATTTTTTACTAGAATTATTTCCTTAGAACATATTAATTGTAATTACAATACATTTTTCAAACTTTTTCTGTTAAAGATGAGTTTATCTAGTTTACAATTTAGTCTCAGAAATCAATTTCCGACTTATAACGAAATGTGTAGACTTTTTTGAGTTAAAGTATATAAAATTCAACATATTTATGAACTCTTTCTTTTTGTGGTGGCTTTGTCTTTCTATTTGATTAAAGATAGATGAAATTTGTTAGGATTTGGATTAGTTGTGCATGGTCTTTCATCCTTCTTCTATTGTGAATTTTGACTTCCTTCATATTTTCTTGAATCAACGTACATAGAAATGCAATTTTTACTAGACGTATTGCCTTATAACATATTAATTGTAATTACAATACATTTTTCAAACTTTTTCTGTTAAAGATGAGTTTATCTAGTTTACAATTTAGTCTCAGAAATCAATTTCCGACTTATAACGAAATGTGTAGACTTTTTTGAGTTAACGTATATAAAAATCAACATATTTATGAACTCTTTCTTTTTGTGGTGGCTTTGTCTTTCTATTTGATTCAAGATAGATAAAATTTGCTAGGATTTGGATTAGTTGTGCATGGTATTTCATCCTTCTTCTATTGTGAAATTTGACTTCCTTCATATTTTCTTGAATCATCGTACATAGAAATGCAATTCTTACTAGACGTATTGCCTTAGAACATATTAATTGTAATTACAATACATTTTTCAAACTTTTTCTGTTAAAGATGAGTTTATCTAGTTTACAATTTAGTCTCAGAAATCAATTTCCGACTTATAACGAAATGGGTAGACTTTTTTGAGCTAAAGTATATAAAATTCAGCATTTTAATGAACTCTTTCTTTTTATATTGGCTTTGTCTTTCTATTTGATTCAAGATAGATGAAATTTGTTAGGATTTGGATTAGTTCTGCATGGTCTTTCATCTTTCTCCTATTGTGAAATTTGACTTCCTTCATATTTACTTGAATCAACGTACATAGAAATGCAAGTTTTACTAGACGTATTGCCTTAGAACATATTAATTGTAATTACAATACATTTTTCAAACTTTTTCTGTTAAAGATGAGTTTATCTAGTTTACAATTTAGTCTCAGAAATTAATTTCCGACTTATAACAAAATGTGTAGACTTTTTTGGGTTAACGTATATAAAATTCAACATTTTTATGAACTCTTTCTTCTTGTGTTGGCTTTGTCTTTCTATTTGATTCAAGATAGATGAAATTTGTTAGGATTTGGATTAGTTCTGCATGGTCTTTAATCCTTCTTCTTTTGTGAAATTTGACTTCCTTCATATTTTCTTGAATCAACGTACATAGAAATGCAATTTTTACTAGACGTATTGCCTTAGAACATATTAATTGTAATTACAATCCATTTTTCAAACTTTTTCTGTTAAAGATGAGTTTATCTAGTTTACAATTTAGTTTCAGAAATCAATTTCCGACTTATAACGAAATGTGTAGACTTTTTTGAGTTAACGTATGTAAAATTTAACATTTTTATGAACTCTTTGTTTTTGTGTTGGCTTTGTCTTTCTATTTGTTTCAAGATAGATGAAATTTTTTAGGATTTGGATTAGTTTTGCATGGTCTTTCATCCTTCTTCTATTGTGAAATTTGACTTCCTTCATATTTTCTTGAATCAACGTACATAGAAATGCAATTTTTACTAGACGTATTGCCTTAGAACATATTAATTGTAATTACAATACATTTTTCAAACTTTTTCTGTTAAAGATGAGTTTATATAGTTTACAATTTAGTCTCAGAAATTAATTTCCGACTTATAACAAAATGTGTAGACTTTTTTGAGTTAACGTATATAAAATTCAACATTTTTATGAACTCTTTCTTTTTATATTGTCTTTGTCTTTCTATTTGATTCAAGATAGATGAAATTTGTTAGGATTTGGATTAGTTCTGCATGGTCTTTCATCTTTCTTATATTGTGAAATTTGACTTCCTTCATATTTTCTTGAATCAACGTACATAGAAATGCATTTTTTACTAGAATTATTGCCTTAGAACATATTAATTGTAATTACAATACATTTTTCAAACTTTTTCTGTTAAAGATGAGTTTATCTAGTTTACAATTCAGTCTCAGAAATCAATTTCCGACTTATAACGAAATGTGTAGACTTTTTTGAGTTAAAGTATATAAAATTCAACATATTTATGAACTCTTTCTTTTTGTGGTGGCTTTGTCTTTCTATTTGATTAAAGATAGATGAAATTTGTTAGGATTTGGATTAGTTGTGCATGGTCTTTCATCCTTCTTCTATTGTGAATTTTGACTTCCTTCATATTTTCTTGAATCAAAGTACATAAAAATGCATTTTTTACTAGACGTATTACCTTATAACATATTAATTGTAATTACAATACATTTTTCAAACTTTTTCTGTTAAAGATGAGTTTATCTAGTTTACAATTTAGTCTCAGAAGTCAATTTCCGACTTATAACGAAATGTGTAGACTTTTTTGAGTTAACGTATATAAAATTCAACATATTTATGAACTCTTTCTTTTTGTGGTGGCTTTGTCTTTCTATTTGAATCAAGATAGATGAAATTTGCTAGGATTTGGATTAGTTGTGCATGGTATTTCATCCTTCTTCTATTGTGAAATTTGACTTCCTTCATATTTTCTTGAATCATCGTACATAGAAATGCAATTTTTACTAGACGTATTTCCTTAGAACATATTAATTGTAATTACAATACATTTTTCAAACTTTTTCTGTTAAAGATGAGTTTATCTAGTTTAAAATTTAGTCTCAGAAATCAATTTCCGACTTATAACGAAATGTGTAGACTTTTTTGAGCTAACGTATATAAAATTCAGCATTTTAATGAACTCTTTCTTTTTATATTGGCTTTGTCTTTCTATTTGATTCAAGATAGATGAAATTTGTTAGGATTTGGATTAGTTCTGCATGGTCTTTCATCTTTCTCCTATTGTGAAATTTGACTTCCTTCATATTTTCTTGAATCAACGTACATAGAAATGCAAGTTTTACTAGACGTATTGCCTTAGAACATATTGATTGTAATTACAATACATTTTTCAAACTTTTTCTGTTAAAGATAAGTTTATCTAGTTTACAATTTAGCCTCAGAAATCAATTTCCGACTTATAACAAAATGTGTAGACTTTTTTGAGTTAAAGTATATAAAATTCAACATTTTTATGAACTCTTTCTTCTTGTGTTGGCTTTGTCTTTCTATTTGATTCAAGATAGATGAAATTTGTTAGGATTTGGATTAGTTCTGCATGGTCTTTCATCCTTCTTCTATTGTGAAATTTGACTTCCTTCATATTTTCTTGAATCAACGTACATAGAAATGCAATTTTTACTTGCGTATTGCCTTAGAACACATTAATTATAATTACAATACATTTTTCAAACTTTTTCTGTTAAAGATGAGTTTATCTAGTTTACAATTTAGTCTCAGAAATCAATTTCCGACTTATAAAGAAATGTGTAGACTTTTTTGAGTTAACGTATATAAAATTCAACATTTTAATGAACTCTTTCTTTTTATATTGTCTTTGTCTTTCTATTTGATTCAAGATAGATGAAATTTGTTAGGATTTGGATTAGTTCTGCATGGTCTTTCATCCTTCTTCTATTGTGAAATTTGACTTCCTTCATATTTTCTTGAATCAACGTACATAGAAATGCAATTTTTACTTGCGTATTGCCTTAGAACACATTAATTATAATTACAATACATTTTTCAAACTTTTTCTGTTAAAGATGAGTTTATCTAGTTTACAATTTAGTCTCAGAAATCAATTTCCGACTTATAACGAAATGTGTAGACTTTTTTGAGTTAACGTATATAAAAATCAACATATTTATGAACTCTTTCTTTTTGTGGTGGCTTTGTCTTTCTATTTGATTCAAGATAGATGAAATTTGTTAGGATTTGGATTAGTTCTGCATGGTCTTTCATCCTTCTTTTATTGTGAAATTTGACTTCCTTCATATTTTCTTGAATCAACGTACATAGAAATGCAATTTTTACTTGCGTATTGCCTTAGAACACATTAATTATAATTACAATACATTTTTCAAACTTTTTCTGTTAAAGATGAGTTTATCTAGTTTACAATTTAGTCTCAGAAATCAATTTCCGACTTATAAAGAAATGTGTAGACTTTTTTGAGTTAACGTATATAAAATTCAACATTTTAATGAGCTCTTTCTTTTTATATTGGCTTTGTCTTTCTATTTGATTCAAGATAGATGAAATTTGTTAGGATTTGGATTAGTTTTGCATGGTCTTTCATCTTTCTTATATTGTGAAATTTGACTTCCTTCATATTTTCTTGAATCAACGTACATAGAAATGCATTTTTTACTAGACGTATTGCCTTAGAACATATTAATTGTAATTACAATACATTTTTCAAACTTTTTCTGTTAAAGATGAGTTTATCTAGTTTACAATTTAGTCTCAGAAATCAATTTCCGACTTATAACTAAATGTGTAGACTTTTTTGAGTTAACGTATATAAAATTCAACATATTTATGAACTCTTTCTTTTTGTGGTGGCTTTGTCTTTCTATTTGATTCAAGATAGATGAAATTTGTTAGGATTTGGCTAGTTCTGCATGGTCTTTCATCTTTCTTATATTGTGAAATTTGACTTCCTTCATATTTTCTTGAATCAACGTACATAGAAATGCATTTTTTACTAGAATTATTTCCTTAGAACATATTAATTGTAATTACAATACATTTTTCAAACTTTTTCTGTTAAAGATGAGTTTATCTAGTTTACAATTTAGTCTCAGAAATCAATTTCCGACTTATAACGAAATGTGTAGACTTTTTTGAGTTAAAGTATATAAAATTCAACATATTTATGAACTCTTTCTTTTTGTGGTGGATTTGTCTTTCTATTTGATTCAAGATAGATGAAATTTGTTAGGATTTGGATTAGTTGTGCATGGTCTTTCATCCTTCTTCTATTGTGAATTTTTACTTCCATCATATTTTCTTGAATCAAAGTACATAGAAATGCATTTTTTACTAGACGTATTGCCTTATAACATATTAATTGTAATTACAATACATTTTTCAAACTTTTTCTGTTAAAGATGAGTTTATCTAGTTTACAATTTAGTCTCAGAAATCAATTTCCGACTTATAACGAAATGTGTAGACTTTGTTGAGTTAAAGTATATAAAATTCAACATATTTATGAACTCTTTCTTTTTGTGGTGGCTTTGTCTTTCTATTTGATTCAAGATAGATGAAATTTGTTAGGATTTGGATTAGTTCTGCATGGTCTTTCATCCTTCTTCTATTGTGAAATTTGACTTCCTTCATATTTTCTTGAATCAACGTACATAGAAATGCAATTTTTACTAGACATATTGCCTTAGAACATATTAATTGTAATTACAATACATTTTTCAAACTTTTTCTGTTAAAGATGAGTTTATCTAGTTTATAATTTAGTTTCAGAAATCAATTTCCGACTTATACGAAATGTGTAGACTTTTTTGAGCTAATGTATATAAAATTCAGCATTTTAATGAACTCTTTCTTTTTATATTGGCTTTGTCTTTCTATTTGATTCAAGATAGATGAATTTTGTTTGGATTTGGATTAGTTCTGCATGGTCTTTCATCTTTCTTCTATTGTGAAATATGGCTTCCTTCATATTTTCTTGAATCAACGTACATAAAAATGCAATTTTTACTAGACGCATTGCCTTAGAACATATTAATTGTAATTACAATACATTTTTCAAACTTTTTTGTTAAAGATGAGTTTATCTAGTTTACAATTTAGTCTCAGAAATCAATTTCCGACTTATAACGAAATGTGTAGACTTTTTTGAGTTAACGTATATAAAATTCAACATATTTATGAACTCTTTCTTTTTGTGGTGGCTTTGTCTTTCTATTTGATTCAAGATAGATGAAATTAGCTAGGATTTGGATTAGTTGTGCATGGTATTTCATCCTTCTTCTATTGTGAAATTTGACTTCCTTCATATTTTCTTGAATCATCGTACATAGAAATGCAATTTTTACTAGGCGTATTGCCTTAGAACATATTAATTGTAATTACAATACATTTTTCAAACTTTTTCTGTTAAAGATGAGTTTATCTAGTTTACAATTTAGTCTTAGAAATCAATTTCCGACTTATAAAGAAATGTGTAGACTTTTTTGAGCTAACGTATATAAAATTCAGCATTTTAATGAACTCTTTCTTTTTATATTGGCTTTGTCTTTCTATTTGATTCAAGATAGATGAAATTATTTAGGATTTGGATTAGTTCTGCATGGTCTTTCATCTTTCTCCTATTGTGAAATTTGACTTCCTTCATATTTTCTTGAATCAACGTACATAGAAATGCAATTTTTACTTGCGTATTGCCTTAGAACACATTAATTATAATTACAATACATTTTTCAAACTTTTTCTGTTATAGATGAGTTTATCTAGCTTACAATAGAAATCAATTTCCGACTTATAACGAAATGTGTAGACTTTTTTGAGTTAACGTATATAAAATTCAACATATTTATAAACTCTTTCTTTTTGTCGTGGCTTTGTCTTTCTATTTGATTCAAGATAGATGAAATTCGTTAGGATTTGGATTAGTTGTGCATGGTCTTTCATCCTTCTTCTATTGTGAATTTTGACTTCCTTCATATTTTCTTGAATCAACGTACATAGAAATGCAATTTTTACTAGACGTATTGCCTTAGAACATATTAATTGTAATTACAATACATTTTTCAAACTTTTTCTGTTAAAGATGAGTTTATCTAGTTTACAATTTAATTTCAGAAATCAATTTCCGACTTATAACGAAATGTGTAGACTTTTTTGAGTTAACGTATATAAAATTCAGCATTTTAATGAACTCTTTCTTTTTATATTGGCTTTGTCTTTCTATTTGATTCAAGATAGATGAAATTCATTAAGATTTGGATTATTTCTGCATGGTCTTTCATCTTTCTTCTATTGTGAAATTTGACTTCCTTCATATTTTCTTGAATCATCGTACATAGAAATGCAATTTTTACTAGACGTATTGCCTTAGAACATATTAATTGTAATTACAATATATTTTTTTAAGTTAACGTATATTAAATTCAACATTTCTATGAACTCTTTGTTTTTGTGTTGGCTTTGTCATTTTATTTAATTCAAGATAGATGAAATTTGTTAGGATTTGAATTAGTTCTGCATGGTCTTTCATCCTTCTTCTCTTGTGAAATTTGACTTGCTTCATAGTTTCTTGAATCAACGTACATAGAAATGCAATTTTTACAAGACGTATTGCCTGAGAACATATTAATTGTAATTACAACACATTTTTCAAACTTTTTCTGTTATAGATGAGTTTATCTAGCTTACAATAGAAATCAATTTCCGACTTATAACGAAATGTGTGGAATTTTTTGAGTTAACGTATATAAAATTCAACATATTTATGAACTCTTTCTTTTTGTGGTGGCTTTGTCTTTCTATTTGATTCAAGATAGATGAAATTTGTTAGGATTTGGATTAGTTGTGCATGGTCTTTCATCCTTCTTCTATTGTGAATTTTGACTTCCTTCATATTTTCTTGAATCAACGTACACAGAAATACAATCTTTACTAGACGTATTGCCTTAGAACATATTAATTGTAATTACAATACATATTTCAAACTTTTTTAAAGATGAGTTTACCTAGTTTACAATTTAGTCTCAGAAATCAATTTCCGACTTATAACTAAGTGTGTAGACTTTTTTGAGTTAAAGTATATAAAATTCAACATATTTATGAACTCTTTCTTTTTGTGGTGGCTTTGTCTTTCTATTTGATTCAAGATAGATGAAATTTGTTAGGATTTGGATTAGTTGTGCATGGTCTTTCATCCTTCTTCTATTGTGAATTTTGACTTCCATCATATTTTCTTGAATCAAAGTACATAGAAATGCATTTTTTACTAGACGTATTGCCTTAGAACATATTAATTGTTATTACAATGCATTTTTCAAACTTTTCTGTTAAAGATGAGTTTATATAGTTTACAATTTAGTCTCAGAAATCAATTTCCGACTTATAACGAAATGTGTAGACTTTTTTGAGTTAACGTATATAAAATTCAACATTTTTATGAACTCTTTCTTTTTTTGTTAGCTTTGTCTTTCTATTTGATTCAAGATAGATGAAATTTGTTAGGATTTGGATTAGTTCTGCATGGTCTTTCATCCTTCTTCTATTGTGAAATATGACTCCCTTCATATTTTCTTGAATCAACGTATATAGAAATACAATTTTTACTAGACGTATTGCCTTAGAACATATTAATTGTAATTACAATACATTTTTCAAACTTTTTCTGTTAAAGATGAGTTTATCTAGTTTACAATTTAGTCTCAGAAATCAATTTCCGACTTATAACGAAATGTGTAGACTTTTTTGAGTTAACGTATATAAAATTCAACATATTTATGAACTCTTTCTTTTTGTGGTGGCTTTGTCTTTCTATTTGATTCAAGATAGATGAAATTTGTTAGGATTTGGATTAGTTCTGCATGGTCTTTCATCTTTCTCCTATTGTGAAATTTGACTTCCTTCATATTTTCTTGAATCAACGTACATAGAAATGCAATTTTTACTAGACGTATTGCCTTAGAACATATTAATTGTAATTACAATACATTTTTCAAACTTTTTCTGTTAAAGATGAGTTTAACTAGTTTACAATTTAGTCTCAGAAATCAATTTCCCACTTATAACGAAGTGTGTAGACTTTTTTGAGTTAACGTATATTAAATTCAACATTTTTATGAACTCTTTCTTTTTGTGTTGGCTTTGTCTTTCTATTTGATTCAAGATAGATGAAATTTGTTAGGATTTGGATTAGTTCTGCATGGTCTTTCATCCTTCTTCTATTGTGAAATTTGACTTCCTTCATATTTTCTTGAATCAACGTACATAGAAATGCAATTTTTACTTGACGTATTGCCTTAGAACATATTAATTGTAATTACAATACATTTTCAAACTTTTTCTATTAAAGATGAGTTTATCTAGTTTGCAATTTAATCTCAGAAATAAATTTCCCGACTTATAACGAAATGTGTAGACTTTATTGAGTTAACTTATATAAAATTCAATATTTTTATGAACTCTTTCTTTTTGTGTTGGCTTTGTCTTTCTATTTGATTCAAAATAGATGAAATTTGTTAGGATTTGGATTATTTCTGCATGGTCTTTCATCCTTCTTCTATTGTGAAAGTTGACTTCATTCATATTTTCTTGAATCAACGTACATAGAAATGCAATTTTTACTAGACGTATTGCCTGAGAACATATTAATTGTAATTACAATACATTTTTCAAACTTTTTCTGTTAAAGATGAGTTTATCTAGTTTACAATTTAGTCTCAGAAATCAATTTCCGACTTATAAAGAAATGTGTAGACTTTTTTGAGTTAACGTATATAAAATTCAACATTTTAATGAACTCTTTCTTTTTATATTGTCTTTGTCTTTCTATTTGATTCAAGATAGATGAAATTTGTTAGGATTTGGATTAGTTCTGCATGGTCTTTCATCTTTCTTATATTGTGAAATTTGACTTCCTTCATATTTTCTTGAATCAACGTACATAGAAATGCATTTTTTACTAGAATTATTGCCTTAGAACATATTAATTGTAATTACAATACATTTTTCAAACTTTTTCTGTTAAAGATGAGTTTATCTAGTTTACAATTCAGTCTCAGAAATCAATTTCCGACTTATAACGAAATGTGTGGACTTTTTTGAGTTAAAGTATATAAAATTCAACATATTTCTGAACTCTTTCTTTTTGTGGTGGCTTTGTCTTTCTATTTGATTAAAGATAGATGAAATTTGTTAGGATTTGGATTAGTTGTGCATGGTCTTTCATCCTTCTTCTATTGTGAATTTTGACTTCCTTCATATTTTCTTGAATCAAAGTACATCAAAATGCATTTTTTACTAGATGTATTGCCTTATAACATATTAATTGTAATTACAATACATTTTTCAAACTTTTTCTGTTAAAGATAAGTTTATCTAGTTTACAATTTAGTCTCAGAAATCAATTTCCGACTTATAACGAAATGTGTAGACTTTTTTGAGTTAAAGTATATAAAATTCAACATTTTTATGAACTCTTTCTTCTTGTGTTGGCTTTGTCTTTCTATTTGATTCAAGATAGATGAAATTTGTTAGGATTTGGATTAGTTCTGCATGGTCTTTCATCCTTCTTCTATTGTGAAATTTGACTTCCTTCATATTTTCTTGAATCAACGTACATAGAAATGCAATTTTTACTTGCGTATTGCCTTAGAACACATTAATTATAATTACAATACATTTTTCAAACTTTTTCTGTTAAAGATGAGTTTATCTAGTTTACAATTTAGTCTCAGAAATCAATTTCCGATTTATAAAGAAATGTGTAGACTTTTTTGAGTTAACGTATATAAAATTCAACATTTTAATGAACTCTTTCTTTTTATATTGTCTTTGTCTTTCTATTTGATTCAAGATAGATGAAATTTGTTAGGATTTGGATTAGTTCTGCATGGTCTTTCATCTTTCTTATATTGTGAAATTTGACTTCCTTCATATTTTCTTGAATCAACGTACATAGAAATGCATTTTTTACTAGAATTATTGCCTTAGAACATATTAATTGTAATTACAATACATTTTTCAAACTTTTTCTGTTAAAGATGAGTTTATCTAGTTTACAATTCAGTCTCAGAAATCAATTTCCGACTTATAACGAAATGTGTAGACTTTTTTGAGTTAAAGTATATAAAATTCAACATATTTATGAACTCTTTCTTTTTGTGGTGGCTTTGTCTTTCTATTTGATTAAAGATAGATGAAATTTGTTAGGATTTGGATTAGTTGTGCATGGTCTTTCATCCTTCTTCTATTGTGAATTTTGACTTCCTTCATATTTTCTTGAATCAAAGTACATAAAAATGCATTTTTTACTAGACGTATTACCTTATAACATATTAATTGTAATTACAATACATTTTTCAAACTTTTTCTGTTAAAGATGAGTTTATCTAGTTTACAATTTAGTCTCAGAAGTCAATTTCCGACTTATAACGAAATGTGTAGACTTTTTTGAGTTAACGTATATAAAATTCAACATATTTATGAACTCTTTCTTTTTGTGGTGGCTTTGTCTTTCTATTTGAATCAAGATAGATGAAATTTGCTAGGATTTGGATTAGTTGTGCATGGTATTTCATCCTTCTTCTATTGTGAAATTTGACTTCCTTCATATTTTCTTGAATCATCGTACATAGAAATGCAATTTTTACTAGACGTATTTCCTTAGAACATATTAATTGTAATTACAATACATTTTTCAAACTTTTTCTGTTAAAGATGAGTTTATCTAGTTTAAAATTTAGTCTCAGAAATCAATTTCCGACTTATAACGAAATGTGTAGACTTTTTTGAGCTAACGTATATAAAATTCAGCATTTTAATGAACTCTTTCTTTTTATATTGGCTTTGTCTTTCTATTTGATTCAAGATAGATGAAATTTGTTAGGATTTGGATTAGTTCTGCATGGTCTTTCATCTTTCTCCTATTGTGAAATTTGACTTCCTTCATATTTTCTTGAATCAACGTACATAGAAATGCAAGTTTTACTAGACGTATTGCCTTAGAACATATTGATTGTAATTACAATACATTTTTCAAACTTTTTCTGTTAAAGATAAGTTTATCTAGTTTACAATTTAGTCTCACAAATCAATTTCCGACTTATAACGAAATGTGTAGACTTTTTTGAGTTAAAGTATATAAAATTCAACATTTTTATGAACTCTTTCTTCTTGTGTTGGCTTTGTCTTTCTATTTGATTCAAGATAGATGAAATTTGTTAGGATTTGGATTAGTTCTGCATGGTCTTTCATCCTTCTTCTATTGTGAAATTTGACTTCCTTCATATTTTCTTGAATCAACGTACATAGAAATGCAATTTTTACTTGCGTATTGCCTTAGAACACATTAATTATAATTACAATACATTTTTCAAACTTTTTCTGTTAAAGATGAGTTTATCTAGTTTACAATTTAGTCTCAGAAATCAATTTCCGACTTATAAAGAAATGTGTAGACTTTTTTGAGTTAACGTATATAAAATTCAACATTTTAATGAACTCTTTCTTTTTATATTGTCTTTGTCTTTCTATTTGATTCAAGATAGATGAAATTTGTTAGGATTTGGATTAGTTCTGCATGGTCTTTCATCTTTCTTATATTGTGAAATTTGACTTCCTTCATGTTTTCTTGAATCAACGTACATAGAAATGCATTTTTTACTAGAATTATTGCCTTAGAACATATTAATTGTAATTACAATACATTTTTCAAACCTTTTCTGTTAAAGATGAGTTTATCTAGTTTACAATTCAGTCTCAGAAATCAATTTCCGACTTATAACGAAATGTGTAGACTTTTTTGAGTTAAAGTATATAAAATTCAACATATTTATGAACTCTTTCTTTTTGTGGTGGCTTTGTCTTTCTATTTGATTAAAGATAGATGAAATTTGTTAGGATTTGGATTAGTTGTGCATGGTCTTTCATCCTTCTTCTATTGTGAATTTTGACTTCCTTCATATTTTCTTGAATCAAAGTACATAAAAATGCATTTGTTACTAGACGTATTGCCTTATAACATATTAATTGTAATTACAATACATTTTTCAAACTTTTTCTGTTAAAGATGAGTTTATCTAGTTTACAATTTAGTCTCAGAAATCAATTTCCGACTTATAACGAAATGTGTAGACTTTTTTGAGTTAACGTATATAAAAATCAACATATTTATGAACTCTTTCTTTTTGTGGTGGCTTTGTCTTTCTATTTGATTCAAGATAGATGAAATTTGTTAGGATTTGGATTAGTTCTGCATGGTCTTTCATCCTTCTTCTATTGTGAAATTTGACTTCCTTCATATTTTCTTGAATCAACGTACATAGAAATGCAATTTTTACTAGACGTATTGCCTTAGAACATATTAATTGTAATTACAATACATTTTTCAAACTTTTTCTGTTAAAGATGAGTTTATCTAGTTTACAATTTAGTCTCAGAAATCAATTTCCGACTTATAACGAAATGTGTAGACTTTTTTGATTTAAGGTATATAAAATTCAGCATTTTAATGAACTCTTTCTTTTTATATTGGCTTTGTCTTTCTATTTGATTCAAGATAGATGAAATTCGTTAAGATTTGGATTAGTTCTGCATGGTCTTTCATCTTTCTTCTATTGTGAAATTTGACTTCCTTCATATTTTCTTGAATCAACGTACATAGAAATGCAATTTTTACTAGACGCATTGCCTTAGAACATATTAATTGTAATTACAATACATTTTTCAAACTTTTTCTGTTAAAGATGAGTTTATCTAGTTTACAATTTAGTCTCAGAAATCAATTTCCGACTTATAACGAAATGTGTAGACTTTTTTGAGTTAACGTATGTAAAATTCAACATTGTCATGAACTCTTTCTTTTTATATTGGCTTTGTCTTTCTATTTGATTCAAGATAGATGAAATTTGTTAGTATTTGGATTAGTTTTGCATGGTATTTCATCTTTCTTATATCGTGAAATTTGACAACCTTCATATTTTCTTGAATCAACGTACATAGAAATTCAATATTTAATAGACGTATTGCCTTATAACATATTAATTGTAATTACAATACATTTTTCAAACTTTTTCTGTTAAAGATGAGTTTATCTAGTTTACAATTTAGTCTCAGAAATCAATTTCCGACTTATAACGAAATGTGTAGACTTTTTTGAGTTAACGTATATAAAATTCAACATATTTATGAACTCTTTCTTTTTGTGGTGGCTATGTCTTTCTATTTGATTCAAGATAGATGAAATTTGTTAGGATTTGGATTAGTTGTGCATGGTCTTTCATCCTTCTTCTATTGTGAATTTTGACTTCCTTCATATTTTTTTGAATCAACGTACATAGAAATGCAATTTTTACTAGACGTATTGCCTTAGAACATATCAATTGCAATTACAATACATTTTTCAAACTTTTTCTGTTAAATATGAGTTTATAGTCTCAGAAATCAATTTCCGACTTATAACGAAATGTGTAGACTTTTTTGAGTTAACGTATATAAAATTCAACATTTTAATGAACTCTTTCTTTTTATATTGGCTTTGTCTTTCTATTTGATTCAAGATAGATGAAATTTGTTAGGATTTGGATTAGTTTTGCATGGTATTTCATCTTTCTTATATCGTGAAATTTGACTTCCTTCATATTTTCTTGAATCAACGTACATAGAAATTCAATATTTACTAGAAGTATTGCCTTATAACATATTAATTGTAATTACAATACATTTTTCAAACTTTTTCTGTTAAAGATGAGTTTATCTAGTTTACAATTTAGTCTCAGAAATCAATTTCCGACTTATAACGAAATGTGTAGACTTTTTTGAGTTAACGTATATAAAATTCAACATATTTATGAACTCTTTCTTTTTGTGTTAGCTTTGTCTTTCTATTTGATTCAAGATAGATGAAATTTGTTAGGATTTGGATTAGTTGTGCATGGTCTTTCATCCTTCTTCTATTGTGAATTTTGACTTCCTTCATATTTTCTTGAATCAACGTACATAGAAATGCAATTTTTACTAGACATATTGCCTTAGAACATATTAATTGTAATTACAATACTTTTTTCAAACTTTTTGTGTTTAATATGAGTTTATCTAGTTTACAATTTAGTCTCAGAAATCAATTTCCGACTTATAACGAAATGTGTAGACTTTTTTGAGTTAACGTATATAAAATTCAACATTTTAATGAACTCTTTCTTTTTATATTGGCTTTGCCTTTCTATTTGATTCAAGATAGATGAAATTTGTTAGGGTTTGGATTAGTTGTGCATGGTCTTTCATCCTTCTTCTATTGTGAATTTTGACTTCCTTCATATTTTCTTGAATCAACGTACATAGAAATGCAATTTTTACTAGACGTATTGCCTTAGAACATATTAATTGCAATTACAATACATTTTTCAAACTTTTTCTGTTAAATATGAGTTTATCTAGTATACAATTTAGTCTCAGAAATCAATTTCCGACTTATAACGAAATGTGTAGACTTTTTTGAGTTAACGTATATAAAATTCAACATATTTATGAACACTTTCTTTTTGTGGTGGCTTTGTCTTTCTATTTGATTCAAGATAGATGAAATTTGTTAGGGTTTGGATTAGTTGTGCATGGTCTTTCATCCTTCTTCTATTGTGAATTTTGACTTCCTTCATATTTTCTTGAATCAACGTACATAGAAATGCAATTTTTACTAGACGTATTGCCTTAGAACATATTAATTGCAATTACAATACATTTTTCAAACTTTTTCTGTTAAATATGAGTTTATCTAGTATACAATTTAGTCTCAGAAATCAATTTCCGACTTATAACGAAATGTGTAGACTTTTTTGAGTTAACGTATCTAAAATTCAACATATTTATGAACTCTTTCTATTTGTGGTGGCTTTGTCTTTCTATTTGATTCAAGATAGATGAAATTTGTTAGGATTTGGATTAGTTGTGCATGGTCTTTCATCCTTCTTCTATTGTGAATTTTGACTTCCTTCATATTTTCTTGAATCAACGTACATAGAAATGCAATTTTTACTAGACATATTGCCTTAGAACATATTAATTGTAATTACAATACTTTTTTCAAACTTTTTCTGTTAAATATGAGTTTATCTAGTTTACAATTTAGTCTCAGAAATCAATTTCGGACTTATAACGAAATGTGTAGACTTTTTTGAGTTAACGTATATAAAATTCAACATTTTAATGAACTCTTTCTTTTTATATTGGCTTTGCCTTTCTATTTGATTCAAGATATATGAAATTTGTTAGGATTTGGATTAGTTTTGCATGGTATTTAATCTTTCTTATATTGTGAAATTTGACTTCCTTCATATTTGCTTAAATCAACGTACATAGAAATTCAATTTTTACTAGACGTATTGCCTTAGAACATATTTATTGTAATTACAATACATTTATCAAACTTTTTCTGTTAAAGATGAGTTTATCTAGTTTACAATTTAGTCTCAGAAATCAATTTCCGACTTATAACGAAATGTGTAGACTTTTTTGAGTTAACGTATATAAAATTCAACATATTTATGAACACTTTCTTTTTGTGGTGGCTTTGTCTTTCTATTTGATTCAAGATAGATGAAATTTGTTAGGGTTTGGATTAGTTGTGCATGGTCTTTCATCCTTCTTCTATTGTGAATTTTTACTTCCTTCATATTTTCTTGAATCAACGTACATAGAAATGCAATTTTTACTAGACGTATTGCCTTAGAACATATTAATTGCAATTACAATACATTTTTCAAACTTTTTCTGTTAAATATGAGTTTATCTAGTATACAATTTAGTCTCAGAAATCAATTTCCGACTTATAACGAAATGTGTAGACTTTTTTGAGTTAACGTATATAAAATTCAACATTTTTATGAACTCTTTCTTTTTGTGTTAGCTTTGTCTTTCTATTTGATTCAAGATAGATGAAATTTGTTAGGATTTGGATTAGTTCTGCATGGTCTTTCATCCTTCTTCTATTGTGAAATTTGACTTCCTTCATATTTTCTTGAATCAAAGTACATAGAAATGCAATTTTTACTAGACATATTGCCTTATAACATATTAATTGTAATTACAATACATTTTTCAAACTTTTTCTGTTAAAGATGAGTTTATCTAGTTTACAATTTAGTCTCAGAAATCAATTTCCGACTTATAACGAAATGTGTAGACTTTTTTGAGTTAACGTATATAAAATTCAACATTTTAATGAGCTCTTTCTTTTTATATTGGCTTTGTCTTTCTATTTGATTCAAGATAGATGAAATTTGTTAGGATTTGGATTAGTTTTGCATGGTCTTTCATCTTTCTTATATTGTGAAATTTGACTTCCTTCATATTTTCTTGAATCAACGTACATAGAAATGCATTTTTTACTAGAATTATTGCCTTAGAACATATTAATTGTAATTACAATACATTTTTCAAACTTTTTCTGTTAAAGATGAGTTTATCTAGTTTACAATTTAGTCTCAGAAATCAATTTCCGACTTATAACGAAATGTGTAGACTTTTTTAAGTTAACGTATATAAAATTCAACATATTTATGAACTCTTTCTTTTTGTGGTGGCTTTGTCTTTCTATTTGATTCAAGATAGATGAAATTTCTTAGGATTTGGATTAGTTCTGCATGGTCTTTCATCCTTCTTCTATTGTGAAATTTGACTTCCTTCATATTTTCTTGAATCAACGTACATAGAAATGCAATTTTTACTTGCGTATTGCCTTAGAACACATTAATTATAATTACAATACATTTTTCAAACTTTTTCTGTTAAAGATGAGTTTATCTAGTTTACAATTTAGTCTCAGAAATCAATTTCCGATTTATAAAGAAATGTGTAGACTTTTTTGAGTTAACGTATATAAAATTCAACATTTTAATGAACTCTTTCTTTTTATATTGTCTTTGTCTTTCTATTTGATTCAAGATAGATGAAATTTGTTAGGATTTGGATTAGTTCTGCATGGTCTTTCATCTTTCTTATATTGTGAAATTTGACTTCCTTCATATTTTCTTGAATCAACGTACATAGAAATGCATTTTTTACTAGAATTATTGCCTTAGAACATATTAATTGTAATTACAATACATTTTTCAAACTTTTTCTGTTAAAGATGAGTTTATCTAGTTTACAATTCAGTCTCAGAAATCAATTTCCGACTTATAACGAAATGTGTAGACTTTTTTGAGTTAACGTATATAAAAATCAACATATTTATGAACTCTTTCTTTTTGTGGTGGCTTTGTCTTTCTATTTGATTCAAGATAGATGAAATTTGTTAGGATTTGGATTAGTTCTGCATGGTCTTTCATCCTTCTTCTATTGTGAAATTTGACTTCCTTCATATTTTCTTGAATCAACGTACATAGAAATGCAATTTTTACTTGCGTATTGCCTTAGAACACATTAATTATAATTACAATACATTTTTCAAACTTTTTCTGTTAAAGATGAGTTTATCTAGATTACAATTTAGTCTCAGAAATCAATTTCCGACTTATAAAGAAATGTGTAGACTTTTTTGAGTTAACGTATATAAAATTCAACATTTTAATGAACTCTTTCTTTTTATATTGTCTTTGTCTTTCTATTTGATTCAAGATAGATGAAATTTGTTAGGATTTGGATTAGTTCTGCATGGTCTTTCATCTTTCTTATATTGTGAAATTTGACTTCCTTCATATTTTCTTGAATCAACGTACATAGAAATGCATTTTTTACTAGAATTATTGCCTTAGAACATATTAATTGTAATTACAATACATTTTTCAAACTTTTTCTGTTAAAGATGAGTTTATCTAGTTTACAATTCAGTCTCAGAAATCAATTTCCGACTTATAACGAAATGTGTGGACTTTTTTGAGTTAAAGTATATAAAATTCAACATATTTATGAACTCTTTCTTTTTGTGGTGGCTTTGTCTTTCTATTTGATTAAAGATAGATGAAATTTGTTAGGATTTGGATTAGTTGTGCATGGTCTTTCATCCTTCTTCTATTGTGAATTTTGACTTCCTTCATATTTTCTTGAATCAAAGTACATCAAAATGCATTTTTTACTAGACGTATTGCCTTATAACATATTAATTGTAATTACAATACATTTTTCAAACTTTTTCTGTTAAAGTTGAGTTTATCTAGTTTACAATTTAGTCTCAGAAATCAATTTCCGACTTATAACGAAATGTGTAGACTTTTTTGAGTTAACGTATATAAAAATCAACATATTTATGAACTCTTTCTTTTTGTGGTGGCTTTGTCTTTCTATTTGATTCAAGATAGATGAAATTTGCTAGGATTTGGATTAGTTGTGCATGGTATTTCATCCTTCTTCTATTGTGAAATTTGACTTCCTTCATATTTTCTTGAATCATCGTACATAGAAATGCAATTCTTACTAGACGTATTGCCTTAGAACATATTAATTGTAATTACAATACATTTTTCAAACTTTTTCTGTTAAAGATGAGTTTATCTAGTTTACAATTTAGTCTCAGAAATCAATTTCCGACTTATAACGAAATGTGTAGACTTTTTTGAGTTAACGTATATAAAATTCAACATATTTATGAACTCTTACTTTTTGTGGTGGCTTTGTCTTTCTATTTGATTCAAGATAGATGAAATTTGCTAGGATTTGGATTAGTTGTGCATGGTATTTCATCCTTCTTCTATTGTGAAATTTGACTTCCTTCATATTTTCTTGAATCATCGTACATAGAAATGTAATTTTTACTAGATGTATTGCCTTAGAACATATTAATTGTAATTACAATACATTTTTCAAACTTTTTCTGTTAAAGATGAGTTTATCTAGTTTAAAATTTAGTCTTAGAAATCAATTTCCGACTTATAAAGAAATGTGTAGACTTTTTTGAGCTAACGTATATAAAATTCAGCATTTTAATGAACTCTTTCTTTTTATATTGGCTTTGTCTTTCTATTTGATTCAAGATAGATGAAATTATTTAGGATTTGGATTAGTTCTGCATGGTCTTTCATCTTTCTCCTATTGTGAAATTTGACTTCCTTCATATTTTCTTGAATCAACGTACATAGAAATGCAAGTTTTACTTGCGTATTGCCTTAGAACACATTAATTATAATTACAATACATTTTTCAAACTTTTTCTGTTAAATATGAGTTTATCTTGTTTATAATTTAGTCTCAGAAATCAATTTCCGACTTATAAAGAAATGTGTAGACTTTTTTGAGTTAACGTATATAAAATTCAACATTTTAATGAACTCTTTCTTTTTATATTGTCTTTGTCTTTCTATTTGATTCAAGATAGATGAAATTTGTTAGGACTTGGATTAGTTTTGCTTGGTCTTTCATCTTTCTTATATTGTGAAATTTGACTTCCTTCATATTTTCTTGAATCAACGTACATAGAAATGCATTTTTTACTAGAATTATTTCCTTAGAACATATTAATTGTAATTACAATACATTTTTCAAACTTTTTCTGTTAAAGATGAGTTTATCTAGTTTACAATTTAGTCTCAGAAATCAATTTCCGACTTATAACGAAATGTGCAGACTTTTTTGAGTTAAAGTATATAAAATTCAACATATTTATGAACTCTTTCTTTTTGTGGTGGCTTTGTCTTTCTATTTGATTCAAGATAGATGAAATTTGTTAGGATTTGGATTAGTTGTGCATGGTCTTTTATCCTTCTTCTATTGTGAATTTTGACTTCCTTCATATTTTCTTGAATTAAAGAACATAGAAATGCATTTTTTACTAAACTTTTGCCTTATAACATATTAATTGTAATTACAATACATTTTTCAAACTTTTTCTGTTAAAGATGAGTTTATCTAGTTTACAATTTAGTCTCAGAAATCAATTTCCGACTTATAACGAAATGTGTAGACTTTTTTGAGTTAACGTATATAAAAATCAACATATTTATGAACTCTTTCTTTTTGTGGTGGCTTTGTCTTTCTATTTGATTCAAGATAGATAAAATTTGCTAGGATTTGGATTAGTTGTGCATGGTATTTCATCCTTCTTCTATTGTGAAATTTGACTTCCTTCATATTTTCTTGAATCATCGTACATAGAAATGCAATTCTTACTAGACGTATTGCCTTAGAACATATTAATTGTAATTACAACACATTTTTCAAACTTTTTCTGTTAAAGATGAGTTTATCTAGTTTACAATTTAGTCTCAGAAATCAATTTCCGACTTATAACGAAATGTGTAGACTTTTTTGAGCTAAAGTATATAAAATTCAGCATTTTAATGAACTCTTTCTTTTTATATTGGCTTTGTCTTTCTATTTGATTCAAGATAGATGAAATTTGTTAGGATTTGGATTAGTTCTGCATGGTCTTTCATCTTTCTCCTATTGTGAAATTAAACTTCCTTCATATTTTCTTGAATCAACGTACATAGAAATGCAAGTTTTACTAGACGTATTGCCTTAGAACATATTAATTGTAATTACAATACATTTTTCAAACTTTTTCTGTTAAAGATGAGTTTATATAGTTTACAATTTAGTCTCAGAAATTAATTTCCGACTTATAACAAAATGTGTAGACTTTTTTGAGTTAACGTATATAAAATTCAACATTTTTATGAACTCTTTCTTCTTGTGTTGGCTTTGTCTTTCTATTTGATTCAAGATAGATGAAATTTGTTAGGATTTGGATTAGTTCTGCATGGTCTTTCATCCTTCTTCTATTGTGAAATTTGACTTCCTTCATATTTTCTTGAATCAACGTACATAGAAATGAAATTTTTACTAGACGTATTGCCTTAGAACATATTAATTGTAATTACAATACATTTTTCAAACTTTTTCTGTTAAAGATGAGTCTATCTAGTTTACAATTTAGTCTCAGAAATCAATTTCCGACTTATAACGAAATGTGTAGACTTTTTTGAGTTAACGTATATAAAATTCAACATTTTTATGAACTCTTTCTTTTTGTGTTGGCTTTGTCTTTCTATTTGATTCAAGATAGATGAAATTTGTTAGGATTTGGATTAGTTCTGCATGGTCTTTCATCTTTCTTATATTGTGAAATTTGACTTCCTTCATATTTTCTTGAATCAACGTACATAGAAATGCATTTTTTACTAGAATTATTGCCTAAGAACATATTAATTGTAATTACAATACATTTTTCAAACTTTTTCTGTTAAAGATGAGTTTATCTAGTTTACAATTCAGTCTCAGAAATCAATTTCCGACTTATAACGAAATGTGTAGACTTTTTTGAGTTAAAGTATATAAAATTCAACATATTTATGAACTCTTTCTTTTTGTGGTGGCTTTGTCTTTCTATTTGATTAAAGATAGATGAAATTTGTTAGGATTTGGATTAGTTGTGCATGGTCTTTCATCCTTCTTCTATTGTGAATTTTGACTTCCTTCATATTTTCTTGAATCAAAGTACATAAAAATGCATTTTTTACTAGACGTATTACCTTATAACATATTAATTGTAATTACAATACATTTTTCAAACTTTTTCTGTTAAAGATGAGTTTATCTAGTTTACAATTTAGTCTCAGAAATCAATTTCCGACTTATAACGAAATGTGTAGACTTTTTTGAGTTAACGTATATAAAAATCAACATATTTATGAACTCTTTCTTTTTGTGGTGGCTTTGTCTTTCTATTTGATTCAAGATAGATAAAATTTGCTAGGATTTGGATTAGTTGTGCATGGTATTTCATCCTTCTTCTATTGTGAAATTTGACTTCCTTCATATTTTCTTGAATCAAAGTACATAAAAATGCATTTTTTACTAGACGTATTACCTTATAACATATTAATTGTAATTACAATACATTTTTCAAACTTTTTCTGTTAAAGATGAGTTTATCTAGTTTACAATTTAGTCTCAGAAATCAATTTCCGACTTATAACGAAATGTGTAGACTTTTTTGAGTTAACGTATATAAAAATCAACATATTTATGAACTCTTTCTTTTTGTGGTGGCTTTGTCTTTCTATTTGATTCAAGATAGATGAAATTTGTTAGGATTTGGATTAGTTCTGCATGGTCTTTCATCCTTCTTTTATTGTGAAATTTGACTTCCTTCATATTTTCTTGAATCAACGTACATAGAAATGCAATTTTTACTTGCGTATTGCCTTAGAACACATTAATTATAATTACAATACATTTTTCAAACTTTTTCTGTTAAAGATGAGTTTATCTAGTTTACAATTTAGTCTCAGAAATCAATTTCCGACTTATAAAGAAATGTGTAGACTTTTTTGAGTTAACGTATATAAAATTCAACATTTTAATGAACTCTTTCTTTTTATATTGTCTTTGTCTTTCTATTTGATTCAAGATAGATGAAATTTGTTAGGATTTGGATTAGTTGTGCATGGTCTTTCATCTTTCTTATATTGTGAAATTTGACTTCCTTCATATTTTCTTGAATCAACGTACATAGAAATGCATTTTTTACTAGAATTATTGCCTTAGAACATATTAATTGTAATTACAATACATTTTTCAAACTTTTGCTGTTAAAGATGAGTTTATCTAGTTTACAATTCAGTCTCAGAAATCAATTTCCGACTTATAACGAAATGTGTAGACTTTTTTGAGTTAAAGTATATAAAATTCAACATATTTATGAACTCTTTCTTTTTGTGGTGGCTTTGTCTTTCTATTTGATTAAAGATAGATGAAATTTGTTAGGATTTGGATTAGTTGTGCATGGTCTTTCATCCTTCTTCTATTGTGAATTTTGACTTCCTTCATATTTTCTTGAATCAAAGTACATAAAAATGCATTTTTTACTAGACGTATTACCTTATAACATATTAATTGTAATTACAATACATTTTTCAAACTTTTTCTGTTAAAGATGAGTTTATCTAGTTTACAATTTAGTCTCAGAAATCAATTTCCGACTTATAACGAAATGTGTAGACTTTTTTGAGTTAACGTATATAAAAATCAACATATTTATGAACTCTTTCTTTTTGTGGTGGCTTTGTCTTTCTATTTGATTCAAGATAGATGAAATTTGTTAGGATTTGGATTAGTTCTGCATGGTCTTTCATCCTTCTTCTATTGTGAAATTTGACTTCCTTCATATTTTCTTGAATCAACGTACATAGAAATGCAATTTTTACTTGTGTATTGCCTTAGAACACATTAATTATAATTACAATACATTTTTCAAACTTTTTCTGTTAAAGATGAGTTTATCTAGTTTACAATTTAGTCTCAGAAATCAATTTCCGACTTATAACGAAATGTGTAGACTTTTTTGAGTTAACGTATATAAAAATCAACATATTTATGAACTCTTTCTTTTTGTGGTGGCTTTGTCTTTCTATTTGATTCAAGATAGATGAAATTTGTTAGGATTTGGATTAGTTCTGCATGGTCTTTCATCCTTCTTTTATTGTGAAATTTGACTTCCTTCATATTTTCTTGAATCAACGTACATAGAAATGCAATTTTTACTTGCGTATTGCCTTAGAACACATTAATTATAATTACAATACATTTTTCAAACTTTTTCTGTTAAAGATGAGTTTATCTAGTTTACAATTTAGTCTCAGAAATCAATTTCCGACTTATAAAGAAATGTGTAGACTTTTTTGAGTTAACGTATATAAAATTCAACATTTTTATGAACTCTTTCTTTTTGTGTTGGCTTTGTCTTTCTATTTGATTCAAGATAGATGAAATTTGTTAGGATTTGGATTAGTTCTGCATGGTCTTTCATCCTTCTTCTATTGTGAAATTTGACTTCCTTCATATTTTCTTGAATCAACGTACATAGAAATGCAATTTTTACTAGACGTATTGCCTAAGAACATATTAATTGTAATTACTGTACATTTTTCAAACTTTTTCTTTTAAAGATGAGTTTATCTAGATTACAATTTAGTCTCAGAAACCAATTTCCGACTTATAACGAAATGTGTAGACTTTTTTGAGTTAACGTATATTAAATTCAACATTTTTATGAACTCTTTCTTGTTGTGTTGGCTTTGTCTTTCTATTTGATTCAAGATAGATGAAATTTGTTAGGATTTGGATTAGTTCTGCATGGTCTTTCATCCTTCTTCTATTGTGAAATTTGACTTCCTTCATATTTTCTTGAATCAACGTACATAGAAATGCAATTTTTACTAGACGCATTGCCTTAGAACATATTAATTGTAATTACAGTACATTTTTCAAAGTTTTTCTGTTAAAGATGAGTTTATCTAGTTTACAATTTAGTTTCAGAAATCAATTTCCGACTTATAACGAAATGTGTAGACTTTTTTGAGTTAACGTATATAAAATTCAACATTTTTATGAACTCTTTCTTTTTGTGTTGGCTTTGTCTTTCTATTTGATTCAAGATAGATGAAATTTGTTAGGATTTGGATTAGTTCTGCATGGTCTTTCATCCTTCTTCTATTGTGAAATTTGACTTCCTTCATATTTTCTTGAATCAACGTACATAGAAATGCAATTTTTACTAGACGTATTGCCTTAGAACATATTAATTGCAATTACAA
This sequence comes from Papaver somniferum, assembly GCF_003573695.1. NCBI lineage: Eukaryota > Viridiplantae > Streptophyta > Magnoliopsida > Ranunculales > Papaveraceae > Papaver > Papaver somniferum. Next base: position 100,190 of record NW_020651859.1, on the reverse strand, counting down.
TACATTTTTCAAACTTTTTCTGTTAAAGATGAGTTTATCTAGTTTATAATTTAGTCTCAGAAATCAATTTCCGACTTCTAACGAAATGTGTAGACTTTTTTGAGTTAACGTATATAAAATTGAACAATTTTATGAACTCTTTCTTTTTATGTTGGATTTGTCTTTCTATTTGATTCAAGATAGATGAAATTTGTTAGGATTTGGATTAGTTCTGCATGGTCTTTCATCCTTCTTCTATTGGGAAATTTGACTTCCTTCATATTTACTTGAATCAACGTACATAGAAATGCAATTTTTACTAGACATATTGCCTTAGAACATATTAATTGTAATTACAATACATTTTTCAAACTTTTTATATTAAAGATGAGTTTATCTAGTTTACAATTTAGTCTCAGAAATCAATTTCCGACTTATAACGAAATGTCTAGACTTTTTTGAGTTCAAGTATATAAAATTCAACATTCTTATGAACTCTTTCTTTTTGTGTTGGATTTGTCTTTTTTTTTTAATTCAAGATAGATGAAATTTTTTAGGATTTGGATTACTTTTGCATGGTCTTTCATCCTTCTTCTATTGTGAAATTTGACTTCCTTCATATTTTCTTGAATCAATGTACATAGAAATGCAATTTTTACTAGACGTATTGCCTAAGAACATATTAATTATAATTACAATACATTTTTCAAAATTTTTCTGTTAAAGATGAGTTTATCTAGTTTACAATTTAGTCTCACAAATCAATTTCCGACTTATAACGAAATGTCTAGACTTTTTTGAGTTCAAGTATATAAAATTCAACATTTTTATGAACTCTTTCTTTTTGTGTTGGCTTTGTCTTTCTATCTGATTCAAGATAGATGAAATTTGTTAGGATTTGGATTAGTTCTGCATGGTCTTTCATCCTTCTTCTATTGTGAAATTAGACTTCCTTCATATTTTCTTGAATCAACGTACATAGAAATGCAATTTTTACTAGACGTATTGCCTAAGAACATATTAATTATAATTACAATACATTTTTCAAAATTTTTCTTTTAAAGATGAGTTTATCTAGTTTACAATTTAGTCTCAGAAATCAATTTCTGACTTATAACGAAATGTGTAGACTTTTTTGAGTTAACGTATATAAAATTCAACAATTTTATGAACTCTTTCTTTTTGTGTTGGATTTGTCTTTCTATTTGATTAAAGATAGATGAAATTTGTTAGGATTTGGATTAGTTCTGCATGGTCTTTAATCCTTCTTCTATTGTGAAATTTGACTTCCTTCATATTTTCTTGAATCAATGTACATAGAAATGCAATTTTTACTAGACGTATTGCCTTAGAACATATTAATTGTAATTACAATACATTTTTAAAACTTTTTCTGTTAAAGATGAGTTTATCTAGTTTACAATTTAGTCTCAGAAATCAATTTCCGACTTATAACGAAATGTGTAGACTTTTTTTAGTTAACGTATATAAAATTCAACATTTTTATGAACTCTTTCTTTTTGTGTTGGCTTTGTCTTTCTATTTGATTCAAGATAGATGAAATTTGTTAGGATTTGGATTAGTTCTGCATGGTCTTTCATCCTTCTTCTATTGTGAAATTTGACTTCCTTCATATTTTCTTGAATCAACGTACATAGAAATGCAATTTTTACTAGACGTATTGCCTTAGAACATATTAATTGCAATTACAATACATTTTTTAAACTTTTTCTGTTAAAGATGAGTTTATCAAATTTACAATTTAGTCTCAGAAATCAATTTCCGACTTATAACGAAATGTGTAGACTTTTTTGAGTTAACGTATATAAAATTCAACATTTTTATGAACTCTTTCTTTTTGTGGTGGCTTTGTCTTTCTATTTGATTCAAGATAGATGAAATTTGTTAGGATTTGGATTAGTTGTGCATGGTCTTTCATCCTTCTTTTATTGTGAATTTTTACTTCCTTCATATTTTCTTGAATCAACGTACATAGAAATGCAATTTTTACTAGACGTATTGCCTTAGAACATATTAATTCCAATTACAATACATTTTTCAAACTTTTTCTGTTAAAGATGAGTTTATCTAGTTTACAATTTAGTCTCAGAAATCAATTTCCGACTTATAACGAAATGTGTAGACTTTTTTGAGTTAACCTATATAAAATTCAACATTTTAATGAACTCTTTCTTTTTATATTGGCTTTGTCTTTCTATTTGATTCAAGATAGATGAAATTTGTTAGGATTTGGATTAGTTCTGCATGGTCTTTCATCCTTCTTCTATTGTGAAATTTGACTTCCTTCATATTTTCTTGAATCAACGTACATAGAAATGCAATTTTTACTAGACGTATTGCCTTAGAACATATTAATTGTAATTACAATACATTTTTCAAACTTTTTCTGTTAAAGATGAGTTTATCTAGTTTCGACTTATAACGAAATGTGTAGACTTTTTTGAGTTAACGTATATAAAATTCAACATTCTTATGAACTCTTTCTTTTTGTGTTGGCTTTGTCTTTCTATTTGATTCAAGATAGATGAAATTTGTTAGGATTTGGGTTAGTTCTGCATGGTCTTTCATCCTTCTTCTATTGTGAAATTTGACTTCCTTCATATTTTCTTGAATCAACGTACATAGAAATGCAATTTTTACTAGACGTATTGCCTTAGAACATATTAATTGTAATTACAATACATTTTTCAAACTTTTTCTGTTAAAGATGAGTTTATCTAGTTTACAATTTAGTCTCAGAAATCAATTTCCGACTTATAACGAAATGTGTAGACTTTTTTGAGTTAACGTATATAAAAATCAACATATTTATGAACTCTTTCTTTTTGTGGTGGCTTTGTCTTTCTATTTGATTCAAGATAGATAAAATTTGCTAGGATTTGGATTAGTTGTGCATGGTATTTCATCCTTCTTCTATTGTGAAATTTGACTTCCTTCATATTTTCTTGAATCAAAGTACATAAAAATGCATTTTTTACTAGACGTATTACCTTATAACATATTAATTGTAATTACAATACATTTTTCAAACTTTTTCTGTTAAAGATGAGTTTATCTAGTTTACAATTTAGTCTCAGAAATCAATTTCCGACTTATAACGAAATGTGTAGACTTTTTTGAGTTAACGTATATAAAAATCAACATATTTATGAACTCTTTCTTTTTGTGGTGGCTTTGTCTTTCTATTTGATTCAAGATAGATAAAATTTGCTAGGATTTGGATTAGTTGTGCATGGTATTTCATCCTTCTTCTATTGTGAAATTTGACTTCCTTCATATTTTCTTGAATCATCGTACATAGAAATGCAATTCTTACTAGACGTATTGCCTTAGAACATATTAATTGTAATTACAACACATTTTTCAAACTTTTTCTGTTAAAGATGAGTTTATCTAGTTTACAATTTAGTCTCAGAAATCAATTTCCGACTTATAACGAAATGTGTAGACTTTTTTGAGCTAAAGTATATAAAATTCAGCATTTTAATGAACTCTTTCTTTTTATATTGGCTTTGTCTTTCTATTTGATTCAAGATAGATGAAATTTGTTAGGATTTGGATTAGTTCTGCATGGTCTTTCATCTTTCTCCTATTGTGAAATTAAACTTCCTTCATATTTTCTTGAATCAACGTACATAGAAATGCAAGTTTTACTAGACGTATTGCCTTAGAACATATTAATTGTAATTACAATACATTTTTCAAACTTTTTCTGTTAAAGATGAGTTTATATAGTTTACAATTTAGTCTCAGAAATTAATTTCCGACTTATAACAAAATGTGTAGACTTTTTTGAGTTAACGTATATAAAATTCAACATTTTTATGAACTCTTTCTTCTTGTGTTGGCTTTGTCTTTCTATTTGATTCAAGATAGATGAAATTTGTTAGGATTTGGATTAGTTCTGCATGGTCTTTAATCCTTCTTCTTTTGTGAAATTTGACTTCCTTCATATTTTCTTGAATCAACGTACATAGAAATGCAATTTTTACTAGACGTATTGCCTTAGAACATATTAATTGTAATTACAATCCATTTTTCAAACTTTTTCTGTTAAAGATGAGTTTATCTAGTTTACAATTTAGTTTCAGAAATCAATTTCCGACTTATAACGAAATGTGTAGACTTTTTTGAGTTAACGTATGTAAAATTTAACATTTTTATGAACTCTTTGTTTTTGTGTTGGCTTTGTCTTTCTATTTGTTTCAAGATAGATGAAATTTGTTAGGATTTGGATTAGTTCTGCATGGTCTTTCATCCTTCTTTTATTGTGAAATTTGACTTCCTTCATATTTTCTTGAATCAACGTACATAGAAATGCAATTTTTACTTGCGTATTGCCTTAGAACACATTAATTATAATTACAATACATTTTTCAAACTTTTTCTGTTAAAGATGAGTTTATCTAGTTTACAATTTAGTCTCAGAAATCAATTTCCGACTTATAAAGAAATGTGTAGACTTTTTTGAGTTAACGTATATAAAATTCAACATTTTAATGAACTCTTTCTTTTTATATTGTCTTTGTCTTTCTATTTGATTCAAGATAGATAAAATTTGCTAGGATTTGGATTAGTTGTGCATGGTATTTCATCCTTCTTCTATTGTGAAATTTGACTTCCTTCATATTTTCTTGAATCATCGTACATAGAAATGCAATTCTTACTAGACGTATTGCCTTAGAACATATTAATTGTAATTACAATACATTTTTCAAACTTTTTCTGTTAAAGATGAGTTTATCTAGTTTACAATTTAGTCTCAGAAATCAATTTCCGACTTATAACGAAATGTGTAGACTTTTTTGAGTTAACGTATGTAAAATTCAACATTGTCATGAACTCTTTCTTTTTATATTGGCTTTGTCTTTCTATTTGATTCAAGATAGATGAAATTTGTTAGTATTTGGATTAGTTTTGCATGGTATTTCATCTTTCTTATATCGTGAAATTTGACAACCTTCATATTTTCTTGAATCAACGTACATAGAAATTCAATATTTAATAGACGTATTGCCTTATAACATATTAATTGTAATTACAATACATTTTTCAAACTTTTTCTGTTAAAGATGAGTTTATCTAGTTTACAATTTAGTCTCAGAAATCAATTTCCGACTTATAACGAAATGTGTAGACTTTTTTGAGTTAACGTATATAAAATTCAACATATTTATGAACTCTTTCTTTTTGTGGTGGCTATGTCTTTCTATTTGATTCAAGATAGATGAAATTTGTTAGGATTTGGATTAGTTGTGCATGGTCTTTCATCCTTCTTCTATTGTGAATTTTGACTTCCTTCATATTTTTTTGAATCAACGTACATAGAAATGCAATTTTTACTAGACGTATTGCCTTAGAACATATCAATTGCAATTACAATACATTTTTCAAACTTTTTCTGTTAAATATGAGTTTATAGTCTCAGAAATCAATTTCCGACTTATAACGAAATGTGTAGACTTTTTTGAGTTAACGTATATAAAATTCAACATTTTAATGAACTCTTTCTTTTTATATTGGCTTTGTCTTTCTATTTGATTCAAGATAGATGAAATTTGTTAGGATTTGGATTAGTTTTGCATGGTATTTCATCTTTCTTATATCGTGAAATTTGACTTCCTTCATATTTTCTTGAATCAACGTACATAGAAATTCAATATTTACTAGAAGTATTGCCTTATAACATATTAATTGTAATTACAATACATTTTTCAAACTTTTTCTGTTAAAGATGAGTTTATCTAGTTTACAATTTAGTCTCAGAAATCAATTTCCGACTTATAACGAAATGTGTAGACTTTTTTGAGTTAACGTATATAAAATTCAACATATTTATGAATTCTTTCTTTTTGTGATGGCTTTGTCTTTCTATTTGATTCAAGATAGATGAAATTTGTTAGGATTTGGATTAGTTGTTCATGGTCTTTCATCCTTCTTCTATTGTGAATTTTGACTTCCTTCATATTTTCTTGAATCAACGTACATAGAAATGCAATTTTTACTAGACGTATTGCCTTTGAACATATTAATTGCAATTACAATACATTTTTCAAACTTTTTCTGTTAAAGATGAGTTTATCAAATTTACAATTTAGTCTCAGAAATCAATTTCCGACTTATAACGAAATGTGTTGACTTTTTTGAGTTAACGTATATAAAATTCAACATTTTTATGAACTCTTTCTTTTTGTGTTGGCTTTGTCTTTCTATTTGATTCAAGATAGATGGAATTTGTTAGGATTTGGATTAGTTCTACATGGTCTTTCATCCTTCTTCTATTGTGAAATTTGACTTCCTTCATATTTTCTTGAATCAACGTACATAGAAATGCAATTTTTACTAGACGTATTGCCTTAGAACATATTAATTGTAATTACAATACATTTTCAAACTTTTTCTATTAAAGTTTATCTAGTTTGCAATTTAGTCTCAGAAATCAATTTCCGACTTATAACGAAGTGTATAGACTTTTTTGAGTTAACGTATATAAAATTCAACATTTTTATGAATTCTTTCTTTTTGTGTTGGCTTTGTCTTTCTATTTGATTCAAGATAGATGAAATTTGTTAGGATTTGGATTAGTTCTGCATGGTCTTTCATCCTTCTTCTATTGTGAAATTTGACTTCCTTCATATTTTCTTGAATCAACGTACATAGAAATGCAATTTTTACTTGACGTATTGCCTTAGAACATATTAATTGTAATTACATTACATTTTCAAACTGTTTCTATTAAAGATGAGTTTATCTTGTTTACAATTTAGTCTCAGAAATCAATTTCCGACTAATAACGAAGTGTGTAGACTTTTTTGAGTTAACGTATATAAAATTCAACATTTTTATGAACTCTTTCTTTTTGTGTTGGCTTTGTCTTTCTATTTGATTCAAGATAGATGAAATTTGTTAGGATTTGGATTAGTTCTGCATGGTCTTTCATCCTTCTTCTATTGTGAAATTTGACTTCCTTCATATTTTCTTGAATCAACGTACATAGAAATGCAATTTTTACTAGACGTATTGCCTTAGAACATATTAATTATAATTACAATGCATTTTTCAAACTTTTTCTGTTAAAGATGAGTCTATCTAGTTTACAATTTAGTCTCAGAAATAAATTTCCCGACTTATAACGAAATGTGTAGACTTTTTTGAGTTAACGTATATAAAATTCAATATTTTTATGAACTCTTTCTTTTTGTGTTGGCTTTGTCTTTCTATTTGATTCAAAATAGATGAAATTTGTTAGGATTTGGATTATTTCTGCATGGTCTTTCATCCTACTTCTATTGTGAAATTTGAGCTCATTCATATTTTCTTGAATCAACGTACTTAGAAATGAAATTTTTACTAGACGTATTGCCTGAGAACATATTAATTTTAATTACAATACATTTTTCAAACTTTTTCTGTTAAAGATGAGTTTATCTAGTTTACAATTTAGTCTCAGAAATCAATTTCCGACTTATAAAGAAATGTGTAGACTTTTTTGAGTTAACGTATATAAAATTCAACATTTTAATGAGCTCTTTCTTTTTATATTGGCTTTGTCTTTCTATTTGATTCAAGATAGATGAAATTTGTTAGGATTTGGATTAGTTTTGCATGGTCTTTCATCTTTCTTATATTGTGAAATTTGACTTCCTTCATATTTTCTTGAATCAACGTACATAGAAATGCATTTTTTACTAGACGTATTGCCTTAGAACATATTAATTGTAATTACAATACATTTTTCAAACTTTTTCTGTTAAAGATGAGTTTATCTAGTTTACAATTTAGTCTCAGAAATCAATTTCCGACTTATAACGAAATGTGTAGACTTTTTTGAGTTAAAGTATATAAAATTCAACATATTTATGAACTCTTTTTTTTTGTGGTGGCTTTGTCTTTCTATTTGATTCAAGATAGATGAAATTTGTTAGGATTTGGATTAGTTGTGCATGGTCTTTCATCCTTCTTCTATTGTGAATTTTGACTTCCTTCATATTTTCTTGAATCAAAGTACATATAAATGCATTTTTACTAGACGTATTGCCTTATAACATATTAATTGTAATTACAATACATTTTTCAAACTTTTTCTGTTAAAGATGAGTTTATCTAGTTTACAATTTAGTCTCAGAAATCAATTTCCGACTTATAAAGAAATGTGTGACTTTTTTATGTTAACGTATATAAAATTCAACATATTTAGGAACTCTTTCTTTTTGTGGTGGCTTTGTCTTTCTATTTGATTCAAGATAGATGAAATTTGTTAGGATTTGGATTAGTTCTGCATGGTCTTTCATCCTTCTTCTATTGTGAAATTTGACTTCCTTCATATTTTCTTGAATCAACGTACATAGAAATGCAATTTTTACTAGAGGTATTGCCTAAGAACATATTAGTTGTAATTACAATACATTTTTCAAACTTTTTATGCTAAAGATGAGTTTATCTAGTTTACAATTTAGTCTCAGAAATCAATTTCCGACTTATAACGAAATGTGTAGACTTTTTTGAGTTAACTTAAATAAAATTCAAAATTTTTATGAACTCTTTCTTTTTGTGTTGGCTTTGTCTTTCTATTTGATTCAAGATAGATGAAATTTGTTAAGATTTTGATTAGTTCTGCATGGTCTTTCATCCTTCTTCTATTGTGAAATCTGACTTCCTTCATATTTTCTTGAATCAACGTACATAGAAATGCAATTTTTACTAGACGTATTGCCTTAGAACATATTAATTGTAATTACAATACATTTTTCAAACTTTTTCTGTTAAAGATGAGTTTATCTAATTTACAATTTAGTCTCAGAAATCAATTTCCGACTTATAACGAAATGTGTAGACTTTTTTGAGTTAACGTATATAAAATTCAACATTTTTATGAACTCTTTCTTTTTGTGTTAGCTTTGTCTTTCTATTTGATTCAAGATAGATGAAATTTGTTAGGATTTGGATTAGTTCTGCATGGTCTTTCATCTTTCTTCTATTGTGAAATTTTACTTCCTTCATATTTTCTTGAATCAACGTACATAGAAATGCAATTTTTACTAGACGTATTGCCTTATAACATATTAATTGTAATTACAATACATTTTTCAAACATTTTCTGTTAAAAATGAGTTTATTTAGTTTACAATTTAGTCTCAGAAATCAATTTCCGACTTATAACGAAATGTGTAGACTTTTTCGAGTTAACGTATATAAAATTCAACATTTTAATGAACTCTTTCTTTTTATATTGGCTTTGTCTTTCTATTTGATTCAAGATAGATGAAATTTGTTAGGATTTAGATTAGTTTTGCATGGTATTTCATCTTTCTTATATTGTGAAATTTGACTTCCTTCATATTTTCTTGAATCAACGTACATAGAAATGCAATTTTTACTAGACGTATTGCTTATAACATATTAATTGTAATTACAATACATTTTTCAAACTTTTTCTGTTAAAGATGAGTTTATCTAGTTTACAATTTAGTCTCAGAAATCAATTTCCGACTTATAACGAAATGTGTAGACTTTTTTGAGTTAACGTATATAAAAATCAACATATTTATGAACTCTTTCTTTTTGTGGTGGCTTTGTCTTTCTATTTGATTCAAGATAGATAAAATTTGCTAGGATTTGGATTAGTTGTGCATGGTATTTCATCCTTCTTCTATTGTGAAATTTGACTTCCTTCATATTTTCTTGAATCAAAGTACATAAAAATGCATTTTTTACTAGACGTATTACCTTATAACATATTAATTGTAATTACAATACATTTTTCAAACTTTTTCTGTTAAAGATGAGTTTATCTAGTTTACAATTTAGTCTCAGAAATCAATTTCCGACTTATAACGAAATGTGTAGACTTTTTTGAGTTAACGTATATAAAAATCAACATATTTATGAACTCTTTCTTTTTGTGGTGGCTTTGTCTTTCTATTTGATTCAAGATAGATAAAATTTGCTAGGATTTGGATTAGTTGTGCATGGTATTTCATCCTTCTTCTATTGTGAAATTTGACTTCCTTCATATTTTCTTGAATCATCGTACATAGAAATGCAATTCTTACTAGACGTATTGCCTTAGAACATATTAATTGTAATTACAATACATTTTTCAAACTTTTTCTGTTAAAGATGAGTTTATCTAGTTTACAATTTAGTCTCAGAAATCAATTTCCGACTTATAACGAAATGTGTAGACTTTTTTGAGCTAAAGTATATAAAATTCAGCATTTTAATGAACTCTTTCTTTTTATATTGGCTTTGTCTTTCTATTTGATTCAAGATAGATGAAATTTGTTAGGATTTGGATTAGTTCTGCATGGTCTTTCATCTTTCTCCTATTGTGAAATTTGACTTCCTTCATATTTTCTTGAATCAACGTACATAGAAATGCAAGTTTTACTAGACGTATTGCCTTAGAACATATTAATTGTAATTACAATACATTTTTCAAACTTTTTCTGTTAAAGATGAGTTTATATAGTTTACAATTTAGTCTCAGAAATTAATTTCCGACTTATAACAAAATGTGTAGACTTTTTTGAGTTAACGTATATAAAATTCAACATTTTTATGAACTCTTTTTTCTTGTGTTGGCTTTGTCTTTCTATTTGATTCAAGATAGATGAAATTTGTTAGGATTTGGATTAGTTCTGCATGGTCTTTAATCCTTCTTCTTTTGTGAAATTTGACTTCCTTTATATTTTCTTGAATCAACGTACATAGAAATGCAATTTTTACTAGACGTATTGCCTTAGAACTTATTAATTGTAATTACAATCCATTTTTCAAACTTTTTCTGTTAAAGATGAGTTTATCTAGTTTACAATTTAGTTTCAGAAATCAATTTCCGACTTATAACGAAATGTGTAGACTTTTTTGAGTTAACGTATGTAAAATTTAACATTTTTATGAACTCTTTGTTTTTGTGTTGGCTTTGTCTTTCTATTTGTTTCAAGATAGATGAAATTTTTTAGGATTTGGATTAGTTTTGCATGGTCTTTCATCCTTCTTCTATTGTGAAATTTGACTTCCTTCATATTTTCTTGAATCAACGTACATAGAAATGCAATTTTTACTAGGCGTATTGCCTTAGAACATATTAATTGTAATTACAATACATTTTTCAAACTTTTTCTGTTAAAGATGAGTTTATCTAGTTTATAATTTAGTTTCAGAAATCAATTTCCGACTTATACGAAATGTGTAGACTTTTTTGAGCTAACGTATATAAAATTCAGCATTTTAATGAACTCTTTCTTTTTATATTGGCTTTGTCTTTCTATTTGATTCAATATAGATGAATTTTGTTTGGATTTGGATTAGTTCTGCATGGTCTTTCATCTTTCTTCTATTGTGAAATATGGCTTCCTTCATATTTTCTTGAATCAACGTACATAAAAATGCAATTTTTACTAGACGCATTGCCTTAGAACATATTAATTGTAATTACAATACATTTTTCAAACTTTTTTGTTAAAGATGAGTTTATCTAGTTTACAATTTAGTCTCAGAAATCAATTTCCGACTTATAACGAAATGTGTAGACTTTTTTGAGCTAAAGTATATAAAATTCAGCATTTTAATGAACTCTTTCTTTTTATATTGGCTTTGTCTTTCTATTTGATTCAAGATAGATGAAATTTGTTAGGATTTGGATTAGTTGTGCATGGTCTTTCATCTTTCTCCTATTGTGAAATTTGACTTCCTTCATATTTTCTTGAATCAACGTACATAGAAATGCAAGTTTTACTAGACGTATTGCCTTAGAACATATTAATTGTAATTACAATACATTTTTCAAACTTTTTCTGTTAAAGATGAGTTTATATAGTTTACAATTTAGTCTCAGATATTAATTTCCGACTTATAACAAAATGTGTAGACTTTTTTGAGTTAACGTATATAAAATTCAACATTTTTATGAACTCTTTCTTTTTATATTGTCTTTGTCTTTCTATTTGATTCAAGATAGATGAAATTTGTTAGGATTTGGATTAGTTCTGCATGGTCTTTCATCTTTCTTATATTGTGAAATTTGACTTCCTTCATATTTTCTTGAATCAACGTACATAGAAATGCATTTTTTACTAGAATTATTGCCTTAGATCATATTAATTGTAATTACAATACATTTTTCAAACTTTTTCTGTTAAAGATGAGTTTATCTAGTTTACAATTCAGTCTCAGAAATCAATTTCCGACTTATAACGAAATGTGTAGACTTTTTTGAGTTAAAGTATATAAAATTCAACATATTTATGAACTCTTTCTTTTTGTGGTGGCTTTGTCTTTCTATTTGATTAAAGATAGATGAAATTTGTTAGGATTTGGATTAGTTGTGCATGGTCTTTCATCCTTCTTCTATTGTGAATTTTGACTTCCTTCATATTTTCTTGAATCAAAGTACATAAAAATGCATTTTTTACTAGACGTATTACCTTATAACATATTAATTGTAATTACAATACATTTTTCAAACTTTTTCTGTTAAAGATGAGTTTATCTAGTTTACAATTTAGTCTCAGAAATCAATTTCCGACTTATAACGAAATGTGTAGACTTTTTTGAGTTAACGTATATAAAAATCAACATATTTATGAACTCTTTCTTTTTGTGGTGGCTTTGTCTTTCTATTTGATTCAAGATAGATGAAATTTGTTAGGATTTGGATTAGTTCTGCATGGTCTTTCATCCTTCTTCTATTGTGAAATTTGACTTCCTTCATATTTTCTTGAATCAACGTACATAGAAATGCAATTTTTACTTGTGTATTGCCTTAGAACACATTAATTATAATTACAATACATTTTTCAAACTTTTTCTGTTAAAGATGAGTTTATCTAGTTTACAATTTAGTCTCAGAAATCAATTTCCGACTTATAACGAAATGTGTAGACTTTTTTGAGTTAACGTATATAAAAATCAACATATTTATGAACTCTTTCTTTTTGTGGTGGCTTTGTCTTTCTATTTGATTCAAGATAGATGAAATTTGTTAGGATTTGGATTAGTTCTGCATGGTCTTTCATCCTTCTTCTATTGTGAAATTTGACTTCCTTCATATTTTCTTGAATCAACGTACATAGAAATGCAATTTTTACTAGACGTATTGCCTTAGAAAATATTAATTGTAATTACAATACATTTTTCAAACTTTTTCTGTTAAAGATGAGTTTATCTAGTTTACAATTTAGTCTCAGAAATCAATTTCCGACTTATAACGAAATGTGTAGACTTTTTTGAGTTAACGTATATAAAATTCAGCATTTTATTGAACTCTTTCTTTTTATATTGGCTTTGTCTTTCTATTTGATTCAAGATAGATGAAATTTCTTAGGATTTGGATTAGTTCTGCATTGTCTTTCATCTTTCTTCTATTGTGAAATTTGACTTCCTTCATATTTTCTTGAATCAACGTACATAGAAATGCAATTTTTACTAGACGTATTGCCTTAGAACATATTAATTGTAATTACAATACATTTTTCAAACTTTTTCTGTTAAAGATGAGTTTATCTAGTTTACAATTTAGTCTGAGAAATCAATTTCCGACTTTTAACGAAATGTGTAGACTTTTTTGAGTTAACGTATATAAAATTCAACATTCTTATGAACTCTTTCTTTTTGTGTTGGCTTTGTCTTTCTATTTGATTCAAGATAGATGAAATTTGTTAGGATTTGGATTAGTTCTGCATGGTCTTTCATCCTTCTTCTATTGTGAAATTTGACTTCCTTCATATTTTCTTGAATCAACGTACATAGAAATGCAATTTTTACTAGACGTATTGCCTTAGAACATATTAATTGTGATTACAATACATTTTTCAAACTTTTTCTGTTAAAGATGAGTTTATCTAGTTTACAATTTAGTCTCAGAAATCAATGTGTAGATTTTTTTTGAGTTAACGTATATAAAATTCAACATTTTTATGAACTCTTTCTTTTTGTGTTGGTTTTGTATTTCTATTTGATTCAAGATAGATGAAATTTGTTAGGATTTGGATTAGTTCGGCATGGTCTTTCATCCTTCTTCTATTGTGAAATTTGACTTGCTTCATATTTTCTTGAATCAACGTACATAGAAATGCAACTTTTACAAGACGTATTGCCTTAGAACATATTAATTGTAATTACAATACATTTTTCAAACTTTTTCTGTTAAAGATGAGTTTATCTAGTTTACAATTTAGTCTCAGAAATCAATTTCCGACTTATAACGAAATGTGTAGACTTTTTTGAGTTAACGTATATAAAATTCAACATTTTTATGAACTCTTTCTTTTTGTGTAAGCTTTGTCTTTCTATTTGATTCAAGATAGATGAAATTTGTTAGGATTTGGATTCTTTCTGCATGGTCTTTTATCCTTCTTCTATTGTGAAATTTGACTTCCTTCATATTTTCTTGAATCAACGTACATAGAAATGCAATTTTTACTAGACGTATTGCCTTAGAACATATTAATTGTAATTACAATACATTTTTCAAACTTTTTCTGTTAAAGATGAGTTTATCTAATTTACAATTTAGTCTCAGAAATCAATTTCCGACTTATAACGAAATGTGTAGACTTTTTTGAGTTAACGTATATAAAATTCAACATTTTTATGAACTCTTTCTTTTTGTGTTAGCTTTGTCTTTCTATTTGATTCAAGATAGATGAAATTTGTTAGGATTTGGATTAGTTCTGCATGGTCTTTCATCTTTCTTCTATTGTGAAATTTTACTTCCTTCATATTTTCTTGAATCAACGTACATAGAAATGCAATTTTTACTAGACGTATTGCCTTATAACATATTAATTGTAATTACAATACATTTTTCAAACATTTTCTGTTAAAAATGAGTTTATTTAGTTTACAATTTAGTCTCAGAAATCAATTTCCGACTTATAACGAAATGTGTAGACTTTTTCGAGTTAACGTATATAAAATTCAACATTTTAATGAACTCTTTCTTTTTATATTGGCTTTGTCTTTCTATTTGATTCAAGATAGATGAAATTTGTTAGGATTTAGATTAGTTTTGCATGGTATTTCATCTTTCTTATATTGTGAAATTTGACTTCCTTCATATTTTCTTGAATCAACGTACATAGAAATGCAATTTTTACTAGACGTATTGCTTATAACATATTAATTGTAATTACAATACATTTTTCAAACTTTTTCTGTTAAAGATGAGTTTATCTAGTTTACAATTTAGTCTCAGAAATCAATTTCCGACTTATAACGAAATGTGTAGACTTTTTTGAGTTAACGTATATAAAAATCAACATATTTATGAACTCTTTCTTTTTGTGGTGGCTTTGTCTTTCTATTTGATTCAAGATAGATAAAATTTGCTAGGATTTGGATTAGTTGTGCATGGTATTTCATCCTTCTTCTATTGTGAAATTTGACTTCCTTCATATTTTCTTGAATCAAAGTACATAAAAATGCATTTTTTACTAGACGTATTACCTTATAACATATTAATTGTAATTACAATACATTTTTCAAACTTTTTCTGTTAAAGATGAGTTTATCTAGTTTACAATTTAGTCTCAGAAATCAATTTCCGACTTATAACGAAATGTGTAGACTTTTTTGAGTTAACGTATATAAAAATCAACATATTTATGAACTCTTTCTTTTTGTGGTGGCTTTGTCTTTCTATTTGATTCAAGATAGATAAAATTTGCTAGGATTTGGATTAGTTGTGCATGGTATTTCATCCTTCTTCTATTGTGAAATTTGACTTCCTTCATATTTTCTTGAATCATCGTACATAGAAATGCAATTCTTACTAGACGTATTGCCTTAGAACATATTAATTGTAATTACAATACATTTTTCAAACTTTTTCTGTTAAAGATGAGTTTATCTAGTTTACAATTTAGTCTCAGAAATCAATTTCCGACTTATAACGAAATGTGTAGACTTTTTTGAGCTAAAGTATATAAAATTCAGCATTTTAATGAACTCTTTCTTTTTATATTGGCTTTGTCTTTCTATTTGATTCAAGATAGATGAAATTTGTTAGGATTTGGATTAGTTCTGCATGGTCTTTCATCTTTCTCCTATTGTGAAATTTGACTTCCTTCATATTTTCTTGAATCAACGTACATAGAAATGCAAGTTTTACTAGACGTATTGCCTTAGAACATATTAATTGTAATTACAATACATTTTTCAAACTTTTTCTGTTAAAGATGAGTTTATATAGTTTACAATTTAGTCTCAGAAATTAATTTCCGACTTATAACAAAATGTGTAGACTTTTTTGAGTTAACGTATATAAAATTCAACATTTTTATGAACTCTTTTTTCTTGTGTTGGCTTTGTCTTTCTATTTGATTCAAGATAGATGAAATTTGTTAGGATTTGGATTAGTTCTGCATGGTCTTTAATCCTTCTTCTTTTGTGAAATTTGACTTCCTTTATATTTTCTTGAATCAACGTACATAGAAATGCAATTTTTACTAGACGTATTGCCTTAGAACTTATTAATTGTAATTACAATCCATTTTTCAAACTTTTTCTGTTAAAGATGAGTTTATCTAGTTTACAATTTAGTTTCAGAAATCAATTTCCGACTTATAACGAAATGTGTAGACTTTTTTGAGTTAACGTATGTAAAATTTAACATTTTTATGAACTCTTTGTTTTTGTGTTGGCTTTGTCTTTCTATTTGTTTCAAGATAGATGAAATTTTTTAGGATTTGGATTAGTTTTGCATGGTCTTTCATCCTTCTTCTATTGTGAAATTTGACTTCCTTCATATTTTCTTGAATCAACGTACATAGAAATGCAATTTTTACTAGGCGTATTGCCTTAGAACATATTAATTGTAATTACAATACATTTTTCAAACTTTTTCTGTTAAAGATGAGTTTATCTAGTTTATAATTTAGTTTCAGAAATCAATTTCCGACTTATACGAAATGTGTAGACTTTTTTGAGCTAACGTATATAAAATTCAGCATTTTAATGAACTCTTTCTTTTTATATTGGCTTTGTCTTTCTATTTGATTCAAGATAGATGAATTTTGTTTGGATTTGGATTAGTTCTGCATGGTCTTTTATCTTTCTTCTATTGTGAAATATGGCTTCCTTCATATTTTCTTGAATCAACGTACATAAAAATGCAATTTTTACTAGACGCATTGCCTTAGAACATATTAATTGTAATTACAATACATTTTTCAAACTTTTTTGTTAAAGATGAGTTTATCTAGTTTACAATTTAGTCTCAGAAATCAATTTCCGACTTATAACGAAATGTGTAGACTTTTTTGAGTTAACGTATATAAAATTCAACATATTTATGAACTCTTTCTTTTTGTGGTGGCTTTGTCTTTCTATTTGATTCAAGATAGATGAAATTAGCTAGGATTTGGATTAGTTGTGCATGGTATTTCATCCTTCTTCTATTGTGAAATTTGACTTCCTTCATATTTTCTTGAATCATCGTACATAGAAATGCAATTTTTACTAGGCGTATTGCCTTAGAACATATTAATTGTAATTACAATATATTTTTCAAACTTTTTATTGTTAAAGATGAGTTTATCTAGTTTACAATTTAGTCTCAAAAATCAATTTCTGACTTATAACGAAATGTGTACACTTTTTTGAGTTAACGTATAAAAATTCTTTTTGTTTTTTTGAACTTTTTTTTCTCTCTCCTATGCTCTGAGGCGATTTTCCTTAGGGTTTTACAAACTTTCAACTTTTTTCATTCTTCCTCTCAATCATCTTTAGGTGATTTGTGATGGGGGATCCACCTCAATCATCTACTAATAGGTCTCGCTCTTATGCTGATCAGTTGAAAAGAAAGCAACAACTTCCAACAACTTCTATTGATCTCAAAACCTTGCCAACACCAACGTCAAAAGAAGGAAAGCCTGCTGTTGTTTTGCCTGAGGAGTTTTATTTAGAAGGTTACGATATTTGGAAATTCAGTCTCATAGGCCGTTTAGATCTTAAAGGGATCACTTTTCAAGAGGTGAAAAACGATTTGTTAAATCAATGGAAGTTAAGCCAAGATGTTCAATTAATTCCTATGAGTAGAGGTTTCTTTACCATCAAGTTACGCACGCAATCAGCCAAAGATACGATTTTGAATGCTGAAGCTTGGTTTTTTAGAAACCAAAAGTTAAACCTAATTGAATGGTTTCCTGGTTTTGATGCTGAGAAGCAACGCACATCTCATGCTTCGGTGTGGGTTACTTTTCCAGGGTTACCATTGGAGTTTTGGACAGAAAAAACGTTATTGTCTCTTGCAAAATCGTTAGGAACTCCTATTGTGGTTGATAGAAGAACTCTTGAACATGAATATGGTCACTTTGCTTCAGTTTTGGTGGATATTGATTTTTCTGAAGCGGCTACTGATGCTATACATATCACGGTGGGGGGTTTGGATTTTTGGCAAGCTGTTGCGATCCAAAAAATTCCAAAATATTGTTCCAAGTGCAAGTTAATTGGTCATAATGATAAGGAGTGTAGAAAACAATCCAAGGAAACTTATGAGCGTCAACCTTTGGTTACCAATCAATCTCACGAAACTGGTGAAGCGCAACCTGTGATGAATAACAAGGTTGGTGGTGAATGGCAAGTTGCTAGGCGTAAGAAAAAAGGAAAAAAGAAGGATACAAACAGCTTGGAGGTTATTCATGATGATGAAGAAACTTTTGTTGGGGATGTGGTTGATGAGGAGTTTGTTGCTAAGCTGTTGAAGGCTAAGCAGTTGGAGGCTGTTATGTCACAAGCCAAAGCTGATTTTGAATCTGTCTATGTTGAATTGGCGAGAACTAAACAAGCACAGGCTTCAAAATCAGCCGTATTATTGAATGGAAAAGTAGGTGAAACTCATCCTTCAAATATGACAAGTTTGGTTGGAACTAGGATTCCTAAACCTGTTAGGATTGTGACTTCAACTCCAACTCCTCTTTGTGATCAGCTCACGGCTGGGGAGTTTATATTGAATAACAATAAATATAGTGCTCTTAATTATATGCAAGATGTGGAGGAAAGCACAGCTGATGCAAAGTTTAGGGCTGAACAAGAAGTAAAGAGAATACGCATGCTATGCATGCATAAAATTGTGAATACTACAGCTGGTAGGAATACTTCTTTAGAACAAATTTCTGAATCCGCTTCTCTTCAGGACTCTAATGTCCGTGTTGGTGTTGAACAAGGAGGTTCACCAGGAGTGAACTCTGGCGTTGCTTCTATAGTTGGTAAGGCCTCTAAATCTGGTTTTTAATGCGTGTTCTCTATTGGAACATTAATGGCATTGCACGGGATGCAGCCAAAAATAAGTTAAGAGAGTTAATTCTTGAGTTTAAGCCAGATATTTTCTGTCTAGCTGAACCTAAGGTGCATTGTACCTTGCGTTTCTTACGCAAATTATATGTAGCTGGTTATAAGAAGGAAGTTATTCATAATGTTGTTGATTCGTCTAAAGGTAACATATGGATTTTTTGGTCCATTGACATAGCTACGCATGTAGTTATGAATACTAGTAGACAAGCTATTACCATTGCAACAGAGGGGGTGTTGGTGTCCTTTGTTCATGCTAGCTGTTTTCAAGTCACGAGAAGAAGTTTGTGGCAACAACTTTCCTCAGTTGATATTAATACTCCTTGGTTGGTTATGGGTGATTTTAATTGTGTTCTTCATAATGAGGAGAAAAAAGGAGGCAATCAACCACGTACTTCAGTCATCAATGATTTTAGTGATTGGATGGATGATAATGATCTTTTTGAAGCTGATTTTTTGGGTTCTAAATTCACTTGGTCTAATAGGCAATATGGTGTTCATAGAATCCTTTGTAAGCTGGATAGAGCTTTGATTAATGAGGCATGGCTTATTAAGTATGAGAATTGGAGGTGTAAAGCTCTTCCCCGTGAAGTTTCCGACCATTCTACTCTTATTGGCTTTCCTTTTGTTAATACTAGACCGAAACGAGCTCCTTTTAGAGTTCAGAAGATGTGGTTTGCTCATTCTGATTTCATGAGAATGGTAAGTGATTGTTGGAATGCACCGGTTACAGGATCTCCTGCTTTTATTTTTCCTTTCAAGCTCAAGAGGTTAAAAGCTGCTATGAATGATTGGAATTCACATGTTTTTGGCAATATTTTTGCTAAGCTAAAACAAGCTGAATTGACTATGGAAGTGGCTCTTCGTATTTCGGATGAGGATCCAGAGGATATAACTAAGCTGAATTCTGCCAAGGAGGCTTCAGTTATTCTTCAGGAAATTCGTTCTCATCGTGTTACTATGCTAAAGCAAAAATCACGTAATAAATGGCTTTTGGAGGGAGCTAGTAATACTTCTTTCTTTCATGCTAATATCAGAATGCGCAGGAGTAGTAATATGATTTCGGAGTTGGTGGATGATAATGGGGCTGTTATTACTGATTGTGATCAAATTAGAGGCTATACGGTTTCTTTTTTTGAGTCAAAGTTTAATGGTGATGAGTTGCCTATTGATGAGGAGCTTTTTAATTATGATCATAACATCATCTCGGTGGAGGATAGTCAGAGAATGGATGAAATTCCTACTATGGAGGAGATTAAGAATGCTGTTTTCTATTTGGATGCGGATAGTGCACCAGGGCCGGATGGTTTCTCTGGTTGTTTTTATAGGCATTGTTGGGACGTGGTGCAATATGACCTTGTCAGAGCTATCACGTACTGTTGGCAGCGGCAAATCATTCCTCATGGTGCTAATTCTAGTCTTATTATTCTTCTTGCCAAGGTTAGAGGAGCCAACACTCTTCGAAACTTTCGGCCTATTGGTCTTAGTAATTTTTTCTTTAAAATTTTTACTAAGATTTTAGCTACAAGACTAGGGAGTGTTCTTGATAATTTGGTTTCAGAAGAACAAGTTGCTTTCATGAAGGGGAGGAACATTCATGAAAACATTACTGTGGCGTCGGAGATGATCAATGATCTGAAAACCAAACGTAAGGATGGCAATTTGGGGTTGAAACTGGATATTACTCAAGCTTTTGACACGGTTAGTTGGTCATTTGTTTTAGAGGTTTTTCGAAGGTATGGTTTCTCTCAAAATTGGTGTTCTTGGATTTTGGCTATTCTTAACTCAGCAAGGATTTCTATTATTCTTAATGGAAGTCCAGAGGGATTCTTCAAAATCAATAGAGGTCTTCGGCAAGGTGATCCTTTATCTCCTCTTATTTTTGTTCTGATTGAAGATGTTCTTAGTAGAAATCTTACAAAGTTGTTTGCTGAGAAGATGATGACGCCTATGCTTTCCAAAAGAGGTATTTCTCCCACACATCTTTTCTTTGCTGATGACATTATGATTTTTTGTAAAGGCAATATGAAGAGTCTGCATAACCTTCTTGCTTTGCTTGGTAAATACCAAAGTGCCTCGGGCCAAACTGTCTGTCGTCAAAAGAGTAAGATTTATTATGGTGGTGGTTCTTTGAGTCGCTTTGGGACTATCACTAATTTACTGGGTATGGAAGTTACTACTTTTCCGGACAGGTATTTGGGAGTTCAAATTATGCCTGGAGCAGTTAAGTATCGTCACATTTGTAATGTGATAGAGAAAATTAAGAAGCAACTTTCGGTTTGGAAAGGTAAGTTACTTTCTTTTCAAGATAGAGTTGTTCTTATCAATTCAGTGATAGCGAGTTATGCTATTCACAACATGGCGGTGTACAAATGGCCTAGAAAATTTGTTCAACATGCTGAAAGAGTTATTCGTAATTTTCTTTGGTCGGGTGATGCTGAAGTTGCAAGGAAATTTGTTGTTGGATATCCAAAGGTTTGCTGTCCGTTGAAGGAAGGGGGTCTTGGTATAACCAGCATGGTTGTTACTAATAAGGCTCTTCTAATGAAGCTTTGGTGGAGTATTCGTTCTTCTAACAAGAAATGGGCTCGTTTCTTATGGGCGAAATTTACTACTAAGCAGGGTAGTATAAAGCTTTATGGGGTGAATTCTTCTATTTTGCCGGGCATGAAACTGATTCATTCTATTGTTGACAAGAATACCAAGGTTCTCATTGGGAACGGGAGGTCTACATCTCTTTATTTTGATGTTTGGTATGGTAATGAGTGTATTGCTGATATGCTTAATGAAACTGACTTGGACAGAAATGTCAAGGTCAGTGATATTATTGTTAATAATGCTTGGATGATGCAGGGAGATCATATTCAGAATTTGGTCCGTGCGGGTGTGGATCTTTCAAATTTTCCTTTGTTACAAGGAGGGAATGATTGTAGAGTTTGGATGCCGGAGATGAATGGCCACTTTTCAGTCTCTTCAGCAAAGAATATCATTAGAAGGGCGTATCCAAAATCAGCAATTTATGGTCTTTTGTGGAGGAAAGAAATTCATCCCAAATTGGCTGCTCAGAATTGGAAGATATGTCGTGAGGTTTGTGCAACTCAAGACAAGATCAAGAGTAGATTCAAAGTTGAAATGGCCAACAAATGTTACTTGTGCAACATGGAGGAAGAATCTTTGGAGCATATTATTTGGAGTTGTACGTTTGCAACTCAAATTTGGCAGTGGTGTTCAGGTTTGTTTAATCTAACACCTTATTACGATATTGTGAATTCATATAAATCAGCAAAGGGTAGAAGTAGAATTGTCAAAGATTTATGGCTTTTAGCTATTTTGGTGATTCGCTCGGAATTATGGCAAACAAGAAATAAGGCATGTTTTCAGAATTCTTCTGTTAGCATTCATTTTTTTAGGAAGAGAGTGTTCTATTTGATTAGTGAATACGCTGGTCGTTTGAAGGGTTTCATGCATAATACTACAACGGACTTGGATCTTTTGAACTTTTTCCGTGTGATGCATAGGAAGGTTAAGCAGGTTCAGCCAATTGAGTGCTTTTGGAGTCCGCCAAATAGGGATGAAATTTTATTATGTTGTGATGGAGCAGCCAAAGGAAATCCGGGTATAGCTGGAGCTGGTGTTGTTGTTCGTGATGCTGATTGTAATTTTTTGGGTGTTATGAGTATTGGTTTGGGTTCTACTACTAATTTCTTAGCTGAACTTTATGGTATTATTGTTGGTTTGGAGTGGGCTATGAAGTGGAATGTTAAAAGAGTGGTTGTACGTTCTGATTCAATGGGAACAATTAAGACGTTGACGGGTACAAATCTTCCTTGGTTTGTCAAGCACAGATGGAGAAGAATACAAAACAATTATGACTCTATTCGTTTTGTTCATACTTATCGTGAGGCTAATTTTGCAGCAGACAAGATGGCTAAAAGGGGATGTTATCTTCGTAATGGTGAAGGTTTAAATTATGATGAAAGGCCTGATTTCCTTTTGTCTTTAGAATTTCCTAATGTTGTTTATTTCAGATTCAAGTAGTTTGTAAGTTTTTGGGGTCTTCTGACCTCTTTTCTTATGAACACTTTGTACATATTGGTTATTCATTAATACAACATGGATTTAGCAAAAAAAAAAAACGTATAAAAAATTCAATATTTTGATGAACTCTTTATTTTTGTATTGGCTTTGTCTTTCTTTTTGATTTAAGATAGGTGAAATTTGTTAGGATTTGGATTATTTCTGCATGATCTTTCATCCTTCTTCTATTGTGAAATTCTGCTTCCTTCATATTTTCTTGAATCAACGTACATAGAAATGAAATTTTTACTAGACGTATTGCCTTAGAACATATTAATTGTAATTACAATACATTTTTCAAACTTTTTCTGCTAAATTTGAGTTTATCTACTTTACAATTTAGTCTCAGAAATCAATTTCCGACTTATAACGAAGAGTGTAGATTTTTTTAAGTTAACGTATATTAAATTCAACATTTCTATGAACTCTTTGTTTTTGTGTTGGCTTTGTCATTCTATTTAATTCAAGATAGATGAAATTTGTTAGGATTTGAATTAGTTCTGCATGGTCTTTCATCCTTATTCTCTTGTGAAATTTGACTTGCTTCATAGTTTCTTGAATCAACGTACATAGAAATGCAATTTTTACAAGACGTATTGCCTGAGAACATATTAATTGTAATTACAACACATTTTTCAAACTTTTTCTGTTATAGATGAGTTTATCTAGCTTACAATAGAAATCAATTTCCGACTTATAACGAAATGTGTAGACTTTTTTGAGTTAACGTATATAAAATTCAACATATTTATGAACTCTTTCTTTTTGTGGTGGCTTTGTCTTTCTATTTGATTCAAGATAGATGAAATTCGTTAGGATTTGGATTAGTTGTGCATGGTCTTTCATCCTTCTTCTATTGTGAATTTTGACTTCCTTCATATTTTCTTGAATCAACGTACATAGAAATGCAATTTTTACTAGACGTATTGCCTTAGAACATATTAATTGTAATTACAATACATTTTTCAAACTTTTTCTGTTAAAGATGAGTTTATCTAGTTTACAATTTAATTTCAGAAATCAATTTCCGACTTATAGCGAAATGTGTAGACTTTTTTGAGTTAACGTATATAAAATTCAGCATTTTAATGAACTCTTTCTTTTTATATTGGCTTTGTCTTTCTACTTGATTCAAGATAGATGAAATTCATTAAGATTTGGATTATTTTTGCATGGTCTTTCATCTTTCTTCTATTGTGAAATTTGACTTCCTTCATATTTTCTTGAATCATCGTACATAGAAATGCAATTTTTATAGACGTATTGCCTTAGAACATATTAATTGTAATTACAATATATTTTTTTTAAGTTAACGTATATTAAATTCAACATTTCTATGAACTCTTTGTTTTTGTGTTGGCTTTGTCATTCTATTTAATTCAAGATAGATGAAATTTGTTAGGATTTGAATTAGTTCTGCATGGTCTTTCATCCTTCTTCTCTTGTGAAATTTGACTTGCTTCATAGTTTCTTGAATCAACGTACATAGAAATGCAATTTTTATAAGACGTATTGCCTGAGAACATATTAATTGTAATTACAACACATTTTTCAAACTTTTTCTGTTATAGATGAGTTTATCTAGCTTACAATAGAAATCAATTTCCGACTTATAACGAAATGTGTGGAATTTTTTGAGTTAACGTATATAAAATTCAACATATTTATGAACTCTTTCTTTTTGTGGTGGCTTTGTCTTTCTATTTGATTCAAGATAGATGAAATTTGTTAGGATTTGGATTAGTTGTGCATGGTCTTTCATCCTTCTTCTATTGTGAATTTTGACTTCCTTCATATTTTCTTGAATCAACGTACACAGAAATACAATCTTTACTAGACGTATTGCCTTAGAACATATTAATTGTAATTACAATACATTTTTCAAACTTTTTCTGTTAAAGATGAGTTTATCTAGTTTACAATTTAGTCTCAGAAATCAATTTCCGACTTATACCGAAATGTGTAAACTTTTTCGAGTTAACGTATATAAAGTTCAACATTTTTATGAACTCTTTCTTTTTGTGTTAACTTTGTCTTTCTATTTGATTCAAGATAGATGAAATTTGTTAGGATTTGGATTAGTTCCGCATGGTCTTTCATCCTTCTTCTATTGTGAAATTCCGCTTCCTTCATATTTTCTTGAATCAACGTACATAGAAATGAAATTTTTACTAGATGTATTGCCTTAGAACATATTAATTGTAATTACAATATATTTTTCAAACTTTTTTTTTGTTAAAGATGAGTTGATCTAGTTTACAATTTATTCTTCGAAATCAATTTCTGACTTTTGACGAAATGTGTAAAGTATTTTGAGTTAACGTATACAAAATTCAATATTTTTATGAACTCTTATTTTTGTATTGGCTTTGTCTTTCTATTTGATTCAAGATAGGTGAAATTTGTTAGGATTTGGATTAGTTCTGCGTGATCTTTCATCCTTCTTCTATTGTGAAATTCTGCTTCCTTCATATTTTCTTGAATCAACGTACATAGAAATGAAATTTTTACTAGATGTATTGCCTTAGAACATATTAATTGTAATTACAATATATTTTTCAAACTTTTTTTTTGTTAAAGATGAGTTGATCTAGTTTACAATTTATTCTTCGAAATCAATTTCTGACTTTTAACGAAATGTGTAAAGTATTTTGAGTTAACGTATACAAAATTCAATATTTTTATGAACTCTTATTTTTGTATTGGCTTTGTCTTTCTATTTGATTCAAGATAGGTGAAATTTGTTAGGATTTGGATTAGTTCTGTGTGATCTTTCATCCTTCTTCTATTGTGAAATTCTGCTTCCTTCATATTTTCTTGAATCAACGTACATAGAAATGAAATTTTTACTAGACGTATTGCCTTAGAACATATTAATTGTAATTACAATACATTTTTCAAACTTTTTCTGTTAAAGATGAGTTTATCTAGTTTACAATTTAGTCTCAGAAATCAATTTCCGACTTATAACGAAATGTGTAGACTTTTTTGATTTAACGTATGTAAAATTCAACATTTTTATGAACTCTTTTTTTTTGTGTTGGCTTTGTCTTTCTATTGGATTCAAGATAGATGAAATTTTTAGGATTTGGATTAGTTCTGCATGGTCTTTCATCCTTCTTCTATTGTGAAATTTGACTTCCTTCATATTTTCTTGAATCAACGTACATAGAAATGCAATTTTTACTAGACGTATTGCCTTAGAACATATTAATTGTAATTATAATACATTTTTCAAACTTTTTCTGTTAAAGATGAGTTTATCTAGTTTACAATTTAGTCTCAGAAATCAATTTCCGACTTATAACGAAATATGTAGACTTTTTTGAGCTAACGTATATAAAATTCAGCATTTTAATGAACTCTTTCTTTTTATATTGGCTTTGTCTTTCTATTTGATTCAAGATAAATGAAATTTGTTAGGATTTGGATTAGTTCTGCATGGTCTTTCATCCTTCTTCTATTGTGATATTTGACTTCCTTCATATTTTCTTGAATCAACGTACATAGAAATGCAATTTTTACTAGACGTATGGCCTTAGAACATATTAATTGTAATTACAATACATTTTTCGAACTTTTTCTGTTAAAGATGAGTTTATCTAGTTTACAATTTAGTCTCAGAAATGAATTTCCGACTTATAACGAAATATGTAGACTTTTTTGAGTTAACGTATATAAAATTCAGCATTTTAATGAACTCTTTCTTTTTGTGTTGGCTTTGTATTTCTATTTGATTCAAGATAGATGAAATTTGTTAGGATTTGGATTAGTTCTGGGTGATCTTTCATCCTTATTCTATTGTGAAATTCCGCTTCCTTCATATTTTCTTGAATCAACGTACATAGAAATGAAATTTTTACTAGATGTATTGCCTTAGAACATATTAATTGTAATTACAATATATTTTTCAAACTTTTTTTTTGTTAAAGATGAGTTGATCTAGTTTACAATTTATTCTTCGAAATCAATTTCTGACTTTTAACGAAATGTGTAAAGTATTTTGAGTTAACGTATACAAAATTCAATATTTTTATGAACTCTTATTTTTGTATTGGCTTTGTCTTTCTATTTGATTCAAGATAGGTGAAATTTGTTAGGATTTGGATTAGTTCTGCGTGATCTTTCATCCTTCTTCTATTGTGAAATTCTGCTTCCTTCATATTTTCTTGAATCAACGTACATAGAAATGAAATTTTTAGTAGACGTATTGCCTTAGAACATATTAATTGTAATTACAATACATTTTTCAAACTTTTTCTGTTAAAGATAAGTTTATCTAGTTTACAATTTAATTTCATAAATTAATTTCATACTTATAACAAAGTGTGTACACTTTTTTGAGTTAACGTATATAAAATTCAAAATTTTTATGAACTCTTTCTTTTTGTGTTAACTTTGTCTTTCTATTTGATTCAAGATAGATGAAATTTGTTAGGATTTGGATTAGTTCTGCATGGTCTTTCATCCTTCTTCTATTGTGAAATTTGACTTCCTTCATATTTTCTTGAATCAACGTTCATAGAAATGCAAATTTTACTAGACGTATTGCCTTAGAACACATTAATTGTAATTATAATACATTTTTCAAACTTTTTCTGTTAAAGATGAGTTTATCTAGTTTACAATTTAGTCTCAGAAATCAATTTCCGACTTATAACAAATGTGTAGACTTTTTTGAGTTAACGTATATAAAATTCAACATTTTTATGAACTCTTTCTTTTTGTGTTGGTTCTGTCTTTCTATTTCATTCAAGATACATGAAATTTGTTAGGATTTGGATTAGTTCTTCTTGGTCTTTCATCCTTCTTCTATTGTGCAATTGGACTTCCTTCATATTTTATTGAATCAACGTACATAGAAATGCAATTTTTACTAGATGAGTTTATCTAGTTTACAATACATTTTTCAAACTTTTTCTGTTAAAGATGAGTTTATCTAGTTTACAATTTAGTCTCAAAAATCAATTTCCGACTTATAACGAAATGTGTAGACTTTTTTGAGTTAACGTATATAAAATTCAACATTTTAATGAACTCTTTATTTTTATATTGGCTTTGTCTTTCTATTTGATTCAAGATAGATGAAATTGTTAGGATTTGGATTAGTTATGAATTGTCTTTCATCCTTTTTCTATTGTGAAATTTGACTTCCTTCATATTTTCTTGAATCAACGTACATAGAAATGCAATTTTTACTAGACGTAATGCCTTAAAACATATTATTGCAATACATTTTTCAAACTTTTTCTGTTAAAGATGAGTTTATCTAGTTTACAATTTAATTTCATAAATTAATTTCATACTTATAACGAAGTGTGTACACTTTTTTTGAGTTAACGTATATAAAATTCAACATTTTTATGAACTCTTTCTTTTTGTGTTAACTTTGTCTTTCTATTTGATTCAAGATAGATGAAATTTGTTAGGATTTGGATTAGTTCTGCATGGTCTTTCATCCTTCTTCTATTGTGAAATTTGACTTCCTTCATATTTTCTTGAATCAACGTACATAGAAATGCAATTTTTACTAGACGTATTGCCTTAGAACATATTAATTGTAATTAAAATACATTTTTCGAACTTTTTCTGTTAAAGATGAGTTTATCTAGTTTACAATTTAGTCTCAGAAATCAATTTCCGACTTATAACGAAATATGTAGACTTTTTTGAGTTAACGTATATAAAATTAAGGATTTTAATGAACTCTTTCTTTTTATATTGGCTTTGTCTTTCTATTTGATTCAAGATAGATGAAATTTTTTAGGATTTGGATTAGTTCTGAATGGTCTTTCATCCTACTTCTATTGTGAATTTTGACTTCCTTCATATTTTCTTGAATCAACGTACATAGAAATGCAATTTTTACTAGACGTATTGCCTTAGAACATATTAATTTTAATTACAATACATTTTTCGAACTTTTTCTGTTAAAGATGAGTTTATCTAGGTTACAATTTAGTCTCAGAAATCAATTTCCGACTTATAACGAAATGTGTAGACTTTTTTGAGTTAATGTATATAAAATTCAACATTTTAATGAACTCTTTCTTTTTATATTTGCTTTGTCTTTCTATTTGATTCAAGATAGATGAAATTTGTTAGGATTTGGATTAGTTCTGCATGGTCTTTCATCTTTCTTCTATTGTGATATTTGACTTCCTTCATATTTTCTTGAATCAACGTACATAGAAATGCAATTTTTACTAGACGTAATGCCTTAGAACATATTATTTGTGATTGCGATATATTTTTCAAACTTTTTCAGTTAAAGATGAGTTTATCTAGTTTATAATCTAGTTTCAGAAATCAATTTCCGACTTATAACGAAGTGTGTACACTTTTTTGAGTTAACGTATATAAAATTCAACATTTTTATGAACTCTTTCTTTTTGTGTTAACTTTGTCTTTCTATTTGATTCAAGATAGATGAAATTTGTTAGGATTTGGATTAGTTCTGCATGGTCTTTCATCCTTCTTCTATTGTGAAATTTGACTTCCTTCATATTTTCTTGAATCAACGTACATAGAAATGCAACTTTTACTAGACGTATTGCCTTAGAACATATTAATTTTAATTACAATACATTTTTCGAACTTTTTCTGTTAAAGATGAGTTTATTTAGGTTACAATTTAGTCTCAGAAATCAATTTCCGACTTATAACGAAATGTGTAGACTTTTTTGAGTTAATGTATATAAAATTCAACATTTTAATGAACTCTTTCTTTTTATATTGGCTTTGTCTTTCTATTTGATTCAAGATAGATGAAATTTGTTAGGATTTGGATCATCTTTCTTCTAATGTGAAATTTGACTTCCTTCATATTTTCTTGAATCAACGTACATAGAAATGCAATTTTTACTAGACGTATTGCCTTAGAATATATTAATTGTAATTACAATATATTTTTAAAACTTTTTCGGTTAAAGATGAGTTTATCTAGTTTACAATTTAGTCTCACAAATCAATTTTCGACTTATAACGAAATGTGTAGACTTTTTTGAGTTAACGTATATAAAATTCAACATTTTAATGAACTCTTTCTTTTTATATTGGCTTTGTCTTTCTATTTGATTCAAGATAGATGAAATTGTTAGGATTTGGATTAGTTCTGCATTGTCTTTCATCCTTCTTCTATTGTGAAATTTGACTTCCTTCATATTTTCTTGAATCAACGTACATAGAAATGCAATTTTCACTAGACGTAATGCCTTAAAACATATTATTTGTGATTGCAATATATTTTTCAAACTTTTTCAGTTAAAGATGAGTTTATCTAGTTTATAATTTAGTTTCAGAAATCAATTTCAAACTTATTACGAAGTGTGTACACTTTTTTGAGTTAACGTATAAAAAATTCAATATTTTTATGAACTCTTTCTTTTTGTGTTAACTTTGTCTTTCTATTTGATTCAAGATAGATGAAATTTGTTAGGATTTTGATTAGTTCTGCATGGTCTTTCATCCTTCTTCTATTGTGAAATTTGACTTCCTTCATATTTTCTTGAATCAACGTACATAGAAATGCAATTTTTACTAGCGTAAAGTTTTAGAACATATTATTTGTGATTGCAATACATTTTTCAAACTTTTTCTGTTAAAGATGAGTTTATCTAGTTTATAATCTAGTTTCAGAAATCAATTTCCGACTTATAACGAAGTGTGTAGACTTTTTTGAGTTAACGTATATAAAATTTAACATTTTTATGAACTCTTTCTTTTTGTGTTGGCTTTGTCTTTCTATTTGATTCAAGATAGAGGAAATTTGTTAGGATTTGGATTAGTTTGCATGGTCTTTCATCCTTCTTCTATTGTGAAATTTGCCTACCTTCATATTTTCTTGAATCAACATACATAAAAATGCAATTTTTATTAGCGTAAGGTTTTAGAACATATTATTTGTGATTGCAATACATTTTTCAAACTTTTTCTGTTAAAGATGAGTTTATCTAGTTTACAATTTAATTTCATAAATTAATTTCATACTTATAACGAAGTGTGTACACCTTTTTTGAGTTAACGTATATAAAATTCAACATTTTTATGAACTCTTTCTTTTTGTGTTAACTTTGTCTTTCTATTTGATTCAAGATAGATGAAATTTGTTAGGATTTGGATTAGTTCTGCATGGTCTTTCATCCTTCTTCTATTGTGAAATTTGACTTCCTTCATATTTTCTTGAATCAACGTACATAGAAATGCAATTTTTACTAGACGTATTGCCTTAGAACACATTAATTGTAATTACAATACATTTTTCAAACTTTTTCTGTTAAAGATGAGTTTATCTATTTTAAAATTTAGTCTCAGAAATCAATTTCCGACTTATAACGAAATGTGTAGACTTTTTTGAGTTAACGTATATAAAATTCAACATTTTAATGAACTCTTTCTTTTTATATTGGCTTTGTCTTTCTATTTGATTCAAGATAGATGAAATTTGTTAGGATTTGGATCATCTTTCTTCTAATGTGAAATTTGACTTCCTTCATATTTTCTTGAATCAACGTACATAGAAATGCAATTTTTACTAGACGTATTGCCTTAGAATATATTAATTGTAATTACAATATATTTTTAAAACTTTTTCGGTTAAAGATGAGTTTATCTAGTTTACAATTTAGTCTCACAAATCAATTTTCGACTTATAACGAAATGTGTAGACTTTTTTGAGTTAACGTATATAAAATTCAACATTTTAATGAACTCTTTCTTTTTATATTGGCTTTGTCTTTCTATTTGATTCAAGATAGATGAAATTGTTAGGATTTGGATTAGTTCTGCATTGTCTTTCATCCTTCTTCTATTGTGAAATTTGACTTCCTTCATATTTTCTTGAATCAACGTACATAGAAATGCAATTTTCACTAGACGTAATGCCTTAAAACATATTATTTGTGATTGCAATATATTTTTCAAACTTTTTCAGTTAAAGATGAGTTTATCTAGTTTATAATTTAGTTTCAGAAATCAATTTCAAACTTATTACGAAGTGTGTACACTTTTTTGAGTTAACGTATAAAAAATTCAATATTTTTATGAACTCTTTCTTTTTGTGTTAACTTTGTCTTTCTATTTGATTCAAGATAGATGAAATTTGTTAGGATTTTGATTAGTTCTGCATGGTCTTTCATCCTTCTTCTATTGTGAAATTTGACTTCCTTCATATTTTCTTGAATCAACGTACATAGAAATGCAATTTTTACTAGCGTAAAGTTTTAGAACATATTATTTGTGATTGCAATACATTTTTCAAACTTTTTCTGTTAAAGATGAGTTTATCTAGTTTATAATCTAGTTTCAGAAATCAATTTCCGACTTATAACGAAGTGTGTAGACTTTTTTGAGTTAACGTATATAAAATTTAACATTTTTATGAACTCTTTCTTTTTGTGTTGGCTTTGTCTTTCTATTTGATTCAAGATAGAGGAAATTTGTTAGGATTTGGATTAGTTTGCATGGTCTTTCATCCTTCTTCTATTGTGAAATTTGCCTACCTTCATATTTTCTTGAATCAACATACATAAAAATGCAATTTTTATTAGCGTAAGGTTTTAGAACATATTATTTGTGATTGCAATACATTTTTCAAACTTTTTCTGTTAAAGATGAGTTTATCTAGTTTACAATTTAATTTCATAAATTAATTTCATACTTATAACGAAGTGTGTACACCTTTTTTGAGTTAACGTATATAAAATTCAACATTTTTATGAACTCTTTCTTTTTGTGTTAACTTTGTCTTTCTATTTGATTCAAGATAGATGAAATTTGTTAGGATTTGGATTAGTTCTGCATGGTCTTTCATCCTTCTTCTATTGTGAAATTTGACTTCCTTCATATTTTCTTGAATCAACGTTCATAGAAATGCAAATTTTACTAGACGTATTGCCTTAGAACACATTAATTGTAATTATAATACATTTTTCAAACTTTTTCTGTTAAAGATGAGTTTATCTAGTTTACAATTTAGTCTCAGAAATCAATTTCCGACTTATAACAAATGTGTAGACTTTTTTGAGTTAACGTATATAAAATTCAACATTTTTATGAACTCTTTCTTTTTGTGTTGGTTCTGTCTTTCTATTTGATTCAAGATACATGAAATTTGTTAGGATTTGGATTAGTTCTTCTTGGTCTTTCATCCTTCTTCTATTGTGCAATTGGACTTCCTTCATATTTTATTGAATCAACGTACATAGAAATGCAATTTTTACTAGATGAGTTTATCTAGTTTACAATACATTTTTCAAACTTTTTCTGTTAAAGATGAGTTTATCTAGTTTACAATTTAGTCTCAAAAATCAATTTCCGACTTATAACGAAATGTGTAGACTTTTTTGAGTTAACGTATATAAAATTCAACATTTTAATGAACTCTTTATTTTTATATTGGCTTTGTCTTTCTATTTGATTCAAGATAGATGAAATTGTTAGGATTTGGATTAGTTATGAATTGTCTTTCATCCTTTTTCTATTGTGAAATTTGACTTCCTTCATATTTTCTTGAATCAACGTACATAGAAATGCAATTTTTACTAGACGTAATGCCTTAAAACATATTATTGCAATACATTTTTCAAACTTTTTCTGTTAAAGATGAGTTTATCTAGTTTACAATTTAATTTCATAAATTAATTTCATACTTATAACGAAGTGTGTACACTTTTTTTGAGTTAACGTATATAAAATTCAACATTTTTATGAACTCTTTCTTTTTGTGTTAACTTTGTCTTTCTATTTGATTCAAGATAGATGAAATTTGTTAGGATTTGGATTAGTTCTGCATGGTCTTTCATCCTTCTTCTATTGTGAAATTTGACTTCCTTCATATTTTCTTGAATCAACGTACATAGAAATGCAATTTTTACTAGACGTATTGCCTTAGAACCTATTAATTGTAATTATAATACATTTTTCGAACTTTTTCTGTTAAAGATGAGTTTATCTAGTTTACAATTTAGTTTCAGAAATCAATTTCCGACTTATAACGAAATGTGTAGACTTTTTTGAGTTAACGTATATGAAATTCAACATTTTAATGAACTCTTTCTTTTTATATTGGCTTTGTCTTTCTATTTGATTCAAGATATATGAAATTTGTTAGGATTTGGATTTGTTCTGCATGGTTTTTCATCTTTCTTCTATTGTGAAATTTGACTTCCTTCATATTTTCTTGAATCAACGTACATAGAAATGCAATTTTTACTAGACGTAATGCCTTAGAACATATTATTTGTGATTGCGATATATTTTTCAAACTTTTTCAGTTAAAGATGAGTTTATCTAGTTTATAATCTAGTTTCAGAAATCAATTTCCGACTTATAACGAAGTGTGTAGACTTTTTTGAGTTAACGTATATAAAATTTAACATTTTTATGAACTCTTTCTTTTTGTGTTGGCTTTGTCTTTCTATTTGATTCAAGATAGATGAAATTTGTTAGGATTTGGATTAGTTTGCATGGTCTTTCATCCTTCTTCTATTGTGAAATTTGCCTACCTTCATATTTTCTTGAATCAACATACATAAAAATGCAATTTTTATTAGCGTAAGGTTTTAAAACATATTATTTGTGATTGCAATACATTTTTCAAACTTTTTCTGTTAAAGATGAGTTTATCTAGTTTGCAATTTAATTTCATAAATTAATTTCATACTTATAACGAAGTGCGTACACTTTTTTTGAGTTAAAGTATATAAAATTCAACATTTTTATGAACTCTTTCTTTTTATGTTAACTTTGTCTTTCTATTTGATTCAAGATTGATGAAATTTGTTACGATTTGGATTAGTTCTGCATGGTCTTTCATCCTTCTTCTATTGTGAAATTTGACTTCCTTCATATTTTCTTGAATCAACGTACATAGAAATGCAATTTTTACTAGACGTATTGCCTTAGAACACATTAATTGTAATTACAATACATTTTTCAAACTTTTTCTGTTAAAGATGAGTTTATCTAGTTTACAATTTAGTCTCAGAAATCAATTTCCGACTTATAACGAAATGTGTAGACTTTTTTGAGTTAACGTATATAAAATTCAACATTTTAATGAACTCTTTCTTTTTATATTGGCTTTGTCTTTCTATTTGATTCAAGATAGATGAAATGTGTTAGGATTTGGATTAGTTCTGCATGGTCTTTCATCTTTCTTCTATTGTGAAATTTGACTTCCTTCATATTTTCTTGAATCAACGTACATAGAAATGCAATTTTTACTAGACGTAATGCCTTAGAACATATTATTTGTGATTGCGATATATTTTTCAAACTTTTTCAGTTAAAGATGAGTTTATCTAGTTTATAATCTAGTTTCAGAAATCAATTTCCGACTTATAACGAAGTGTGTAGACTTTTTTGAGTTAACGTATATAAAATTTAACATTTTTATGAACTCTTTCTTTTTGTGTTGGATTTGTCTTTCTATTTGATTCAAGATAGAGGAAATTTGTTAGGATTTGGATTAGTTTGCATGGTCTTTCATCCTTCTTCTATTGTGAAATTTGCCTACCTTCATATTTTCTTGAATCAACATACATAAAAATGCAATTTTTATTAGCGTAAGGTTTTAGAACATATTATTTGTGATTGCAATACATTTTTCAAACTTTTTCTGTTAAAGATGAGTTTATCTAGTTTACAATTTAATTTCATAAATTAATTTCATACTTATAACGAAGTGTGTACACCTTTTTTGAGTTAACGTATATAAAATTCAACATTTTTATGAACTCTTTCTTTTTGTGTTAACTTTGTCTTTCTATTTGATTCAAGATAGATGAAATTTGTTAGGATTTGGATTAGTTCTGCATGGTCTTTCATCCTTCTTCTATTGTGAAATTTGACTTCCTTCATATTTTCTTGAATCAACGTTCATAGAAATGCAAATTTTACTAGACGTATTGCCTTAGAACACATTAATTGTAATTATAATACATTTTTCAAACTTTTTCTGTTAAAGATGAGTTTATCTAGTTTACAATTTAGTCTCAGAAATCAATTTCCGACTTATAACAAATGTGTAGACTTTTTTGAGTTAACGTATATAAAATTCAACATTTTTATGAACTCTTTCTTTTTGTGTTGGTTCTGTCTTTCTATTTGATTCAAGATACATGAAATTTGTTAGGATTTGGATTAGTTCTTCTTGGTCTTTCATCCTTCTTCTATTGTGCAATTGGACTTCCTTCATATTTTATTGAATCAACGTACATAGAAATGCAATTTTTACTAGATGAGTTTATCTAGTTTACAATACATTTTTCAAACTTTTTCTGTTAAAGATGAGTTTATCTAGTTTACAATTTAGTCTCAAAAATCAATTTCCGACTTATAACGAAATGTGTAGACTTTTTTGAGTTAACGTATATAAAATTCAACATTTTAATGAACTCTTTATTTTTATATTGGCTTTGTCTTTCTATTTGATTCAAGATAGATGAAATTGTTAGGATTTGGATTAGTTATGAATTGTCTTTCATCCTTTTTCTATTGTGAAATTTGACTTCCTTCATATTTTCTTGAATCAACGTACATAGAAATGCAATTTTTACTAGACGTAATGCCTTAAAACATATTATTGCAATACATTTTTCAAACTTTTTCTGTTAAAGATGAGTTTATCTAGTTTACAATTTAATTTCATAAATTAATTTCATACTTATAACGAAGTGTGTACACTTTTTTTGAGTTAACGTATATAAAATTCAACATTTTTATGAACTCTTTCTTTTTGTGTTAACTTTGTCTTTCTATTTGATTCAAGATAGATGAAATTTGTTAGGATTTGGATTAGTTCTGCATGGTCTTTCATCCTTCTTCTATTGTGAAATTTGACTTCATTCATATTTTATTGAATCAACGTACATAGAAATGCAATTTTTACTAGACGTATTGCCTTAGAACACGTTAATTGGAATTACAATACATTTTTCAAATTTTTTC
The DNA here is from genome assembly GCF_003573695.1 of Papaver somniferum. Taxonomy (NCBI): domain Eukaryota; kingdom Viridiplantae; phylum Streptophyta; class Magnoliopsida; order Ranunculales; family Papaveraceae; genus Papaver; species Papaver somniferum. The sequence goes on along the minus strand of NW_020651859.1, from coordinate 62,870 downwards.
TGTTAAAGATGAGTTTATCTAGTTTACACTTTAGTCTCAGAAATCAATTTCCGACTTATAACGAAATGTGTAGACTTTTTTGAGTTAACGGATATAAAATTCAGCATTTTAATGAACTCTTTCTTTTTATATTGGCTTTGTCTTACTATTTGATTCAAGATAGATGAAATTTGTTAGGATTTGGATTAGTTCTGCATGGTCTTTCATCTTTCTTCTATTGTGAAATTTGACTTCCTTCATATTTTCTTGAATCAACGTACATAGAAATGCAATTTTTACTAGACGTATTGCCTTAGAGCATATTAATTGTAATTACAATATATTTTTCAAACTTTTTCTGTTAAAGATGAGTTTATCTAGTTTACAATTTAGTCTCAGAAATCAATTTCCGACTTATAACGAAATGTGTAGACTTTTTTGAGTTAACGTATATAAAATTCAACATTTTATGAACTCTTTCTTCTTGTGTTGGCTTTGTCTTTATATTTGATTCAAGATAGATGAAATTTGTTAGGATTTGGATTAGTTTTGCATGGTCTTTCATCTTTCTTCTATTGTGAAATTTGACTTCCTTCATATTTTCTTGAATCAACGTACATAGAAATGCAATTTTTACTAGACGTATTGCCTTAGAACATATTAATTGTAATTACAATACATTTTTCGAACTTTTTCTGTTAAAGATGAGTTTATCTAGGTTACAATTTAGTCTCAGAAATCAATTTCCGACTTATAACGAAATGTGTAGACTTTTTTGAGTTAATGTATATAAAATTCAACATTTTAATGAACTCTTTCTTTTTATATTTGCTTTGTCTTTCTATTTGATTCAAGATAGATGAAATTTGTTAGGATTTGGATTAGTTCTGCATGGTCTTTCATCTTTCTTCTATTGTGATATTTGACTTCCTTCATATTTTCTTGAATCAACGTACATAGAAATGCAATTTTTACTAGACGTAATGCCTTAGAACATATTATTTGTGATTGCGATATATTTTTCAAACTTTTTCAGTTAAAGATGAGTTTATCTAGTTTATAATCTAGTTTCAGAAATCAATTTCCGACTTATAACGAAGTGTGTACACTTTTTTGAGTTAACGTATATAAAATTCAACATTTTTATGAACTCTTTCTTTTTGTGTTAACTTTGTCTTTCTATTTGATTCAAGATAGATGAAATTTGTTAGGATTTGGATTAGTTCTGCATGGTCTTTCATCCTTCTTCTATTGTGAAATTTGACTTCCTTCATATTTTCTTGAATCAACGTACATAGAAATGCAACTTTTACTAGACGTATTGCCTTAGAACATATTAATTTTAATTACAATACATTTTTCGAACTTTTTCTGTTAAAGATGAGTTTATTTAGGTTACAATTTAGTCTCAGAAATCAATTTCCGACTTATAACGAAATGTGTAGACTTTTTTGAGTTAATGTATATAAAATTCAACATTTTAATGAACTCTTTCTTTTTATATTGGCTTTGTCTTTCTATTTGATTCAAGATAGATGAAATTTGTTAGGATTTGGATCATCTTTCTTCTAATGTGAAATTTGACTTCCTTCATATTTTCTTGAATCAACGTACATAGAAATGCAATTTTTACTAGACGTATTGCCTTAGAATATATTAATTGTAATTACAATATATTTTTAAAACTTTTTCGGTTAAAGATGAGTTTATCTAGTTTACAATTTAGTCTCACAAATCAATTTTCGACTTATAACGAAATGTGTAGACTTTTTTGAGTTAACGTATATAAAATTCAACATTTTAATGAACTCTTTCTTTTTATATTGGCTTTGTCTTTCTATTTGATTCAAGATAGATGAAATTGTTAGGATTTGGATTAGTTCTGCATTGTCTTTCATCCTTCTTCTATTGTGAAATTTGACTTCCTTCATATTTTCTTGAATCAACGTACATAGAAATGCAATTTTCACTAGACGTAATGCCTTAAAACATATTATTTGTGATTGCAATATATTTTTCAAACTTTTTCAGTTAAAGATGAGTTTATCTAGTTTATAATTTAGTTTCAGAAATCAATTTCAAACTTATTACGAAGTGTGTACACTTTTTTGAGTTAACGTATAAAAAATTCAATATTTTTATGAACTCTTTCTTTTTGTGTTAACTTTGTCTTTCTATTTGATTCAAGATAGATGAAATTTGTTAGGATTTTGATTAGTTCTGCATGGTCTTTCATCCTTCTTCTATTGTGAAATTTGACTTCCTTCATATTTTCTTGAATCAACGTACATAGAAATGCAATTTTTACTAGCGTAAAGTTTTAGAACATATTATTTGTGATTGCAATACATTTTTCAAACTTTTTCTGTTAAAGATGAGTTTATCTAGTTTATAATCTAGTTTCAGAAATCAATTTCCGACTTATAACGAAGTGTGTAGACTTTTTTGAGTTAACGTATATAAAATTTAACATTTTTATGAACTCTTTCTTTTTGTGTTGGCTTTGTCTTTCTATTTGATTCAAGATAGATGAAATTTGTTAGGATTTGGATTAGTTCTGCATGGTCTTTCATCCTTCTTCTATTGTGAAATTTGACTTGCTTCATATTTGCTTGAATCAACGTACATAGAAATGCAAATTTTACTAGACGTATTGCCTTAGAACATATTAATTGTAATTACAATACATTTTTCAAACTTTTTCTGTTCAAGATGAGTCTATCTAGTTAAAAATTTAGTCACAGAAATCAATTTCCGACTTATAACGAAATGTGTAGACTTTTTTGAGTTAACGTATATAAAATTCAACATTTTTATGAACTCTTTCTTTTTGTGTTGGCTTTGTCTTTCTATTTGATTCAAGACAGATGAAATTTGGTAGGATTTGGATTAGTTCTGCATGGTCTTTCATCCTTCTTCTATTGTGAAATTTGACTTCCTTCATATTTTCTTGAATCAACGTACATAGAAATGCAATTTTTACTAGACGTATTGCCTTAGAACATATTAATTGTAATTATAATACATTTTTCAAACTTTTTCTGTTAAAGATGAGTTTATCTAGTTTACAATTTAGTCTCAGAAATCAATTTCCGACTTATAACGAAATATGTAGACTTTTTTGAGCTAACGTATATAAAATTCAGCATTTTAATGAACTCTTTCTTTTTATATTGGCTTTGTCTTTCTATTTGATTCAAGATAAATGAAATTTGTTAGGATTTGGATTAGTTCTGCATGGTCTTTCATCCTTCTTCTATTGTGATATTTGACTTCCTTCATATTTTCTTGAATCAACGTACATAGAAATGCAATTTTTACTAGACGTATGGCCTTAGAACATATTAATTGTAATTACAATACATTTTTCGAACTTTTTCTGTTAAAGATGAGTTTATCTAGTTTACAATTTAGTCTCAGAAATGAATTTCCGACTTATAACGAAATATGTAGACTTTTTTGAGTTAACGTATATAAAATTCAGCATTTTAATGAACTCTTTCTTTTTGTGTTGGCTTTGTATTTCTATTTGATTCAAGATAGATGAAATTTGTTAGGATTTGGATTAGTTCTGGGTGATCTTTCATCCTTATTCTATTGTGAAATTCCGCTTCCTTCATATTTTCTTGAATCAACGTACATAGAAATGAAATTTTTACTAGATGTATTGCCTTAGAACATATTAATTGTAATTACAATATATTTTTCAAACTTTTTTTTTGTTAAAGATGAGTTGATCTAGTTTACAATTTATTCTTCGAAATCAATTTCTGACTTTTAACGAAATGTGTAAAGTATTTTGAGTTAACGTATACAAAATTCAATATTTTTATGAACTCTTATTTTTGTATTGGCTTTGTCTTTCTATTTGATTCAAGATAGGTGAAATTTGTTAGGATTTGGATTAGTTCTGTGTGATCTTTCATCCTTCTTCTATTGTGAAATTCTGCTTCCTTCATATTTTCTTGAATCAACGTACATAGAAATGAAATTTTTACTAGACGTATTGCCTTAGAACATATTAATTGTAATTACAATACATTTTTCAAACTTTTTCTGTTAAAGATAAGTTTATCTAGTTTACAATTTAATTTCATAAATTAATTTCATACTTATAACAAAGTGTGTACACTTTTTTGAGTTAACGTATATAAAATTCAAAATTTTTATGAACTCTTTCTTTTTGTGTTAACTTTGTCTTTCTATTTGATTCAAGATAGATGAAATTTGTTAGGATTTGGATTAGTTCTGCATGGTCTTTCATCCTTCTTCTATTGTGAAATTTGACTTCCTTCATATTTTCTTGAATCAACGTTCATAGAAATGCAAATTTTACTAGACGTATTGCCTTAGAACACATTAATTGTAATTATAATACATTTTTCAAACTTTTTCTGTTAAAGATGAGTTTATCTAGTTTACAATTTAGTCTCAGAAATCAATTTCCGACTTATAACAAATGTGTAGACTTTTTTGAGTTAACGTATATAAAATTCAACATTTTTATGAACTCTTTCTTTTTGTGTTGGTTCTGTCTTTCTATTTCATTCAAGATACATGAAATTTGTTAGGATTTGGATTAGTTCTTCTTGGTCTTTCATCCTTCTTCTATTGTGCAATTGGACTTCCTTCATATTTTATTGAATCAACGTACATAGAAATGCAATTTTTACTAGATGAGTTTATCTAGTTTACAATACATTTTTCAAACTTTTTCTGTTAAAGATGAGTTTATCTAGTTTACAATTTAGTCTCAAAAATCAATTTCCGACTTATAACGAAATGTGTAGACTTTTTTGAGTTAACGTATATAAAATTCAACATTTTAATGAACTCTTTATTTTTATATTGGCTTTGTCTTTCTATTTGATTCAAGATAGATGAAATTGTTAGGATTTGGATTAGTTATGAATTGTCTTTCATCCTTTTTCTATTGTGAAATTTGACTTCCTTCATATTTTCTTGAATCAACGTACATAGAAATGCAATTTTTACTAGACGTAATGCCTTAAAACATATTATTGCAATACATTTTTCAAACTTTTTCTGTTAAAGATGAGTTTATCTAGTTTACAATTTAATTTCATAAATTAATTTCATACTTATAACGAAGTGTGTACACTTTTTTTGAGTTAACGTATATAAAATTCAACATTTTTATGAACTCTTTCTTTTTGTGTTAACTTTGTCTTTCTATTTGATTCAAGATAGATGAAATTTGTTAGGATTTGGATTAGTTCTGCATGGTCTTTCATCCTTCTTCTATTGTGAAATTTGACTTCCTTCATATTTTCTTGAATCAACGTACATAGAAATGCAATTTTTACTAGACGTATTGCCTTAGAACATATTAATTGTAATTAAAATACATTTTTCGAACTTTTTCTGTTAAAGATGAGTTTATCTAGTTTACAATTTAGTCTCAGAAATCAATTTCCGACTTATAACGAAATATGTAGACTTTTTTGAGTTAACGTATATAAAATTAAGGATTTTAATGAACTCTTTCTTTTTATATTGGCTTTGTCTTTCTATTTGATTCAAGATAGATGAAATTTTTTAGGATTTGGATTAGTTCTGAATGGTCTTTCATCCTACTTCTATTGTGAATTTTGACTTCCTTCATATTTTCTTGAATCAACGTACATAGAAATGCAATTTTTACTAGACGTATTGCCTTAGAATATATTAATTGTAATTACAATATATTTTTAGAACTTTTTCGGTTAAAGATGAGTTTATCTAGTTTATAATTTAGTTTCAGAAATCAATTTCAAACTTATAACGAAGTGTGTACACTTTTTTGAGTTAACGTATAAAAAATTCAATATTTTTATGAACTCTTTCTTTTTGTGTTAACTTTGTCTTTCTATTTGATTCAAGATAGATGAAATTTGTTAGGATTTTGATTAGTTCTGCATGGTCTTTCATCCTTCTTCTATTGTGAAATTTGACTTCCTTCATATTTTCTTGAATCAACGTACATAGAAATGCAATTTTTACTAGCGTAAAGTTTTAGAACATATTATTTGTGATTGCAATACATTTTTCAAACTTTTTCTGTTAAAGATGAGTTTATCTAGTTTACAATTTAATTTCATACTTATAACGAAGTGTGTACACTTTTTTGAGTTAACGTATATAAAATTCAACATTTTTATGAACTCTTTCTTTTTGTGTTAACTTTGTCTTTCTATTTGATTCAAGATAGATGAAATTTGTTAGGATTTGGATTAGTTCTGCATGGTCTTTCATCCTTCTTCTATTGTGAAATTTGACTTCCTTCATATTTTCTTGAATCAACGTACATAGAAATGCAACTTTTACTAGACGTATTGCCTTAGAACATATTAATTTTAATTACAATACATTTTTCGAACTTTTTCTGTTAAAGATGAGTTTATCTAGGTTACAATTTAGTCTCAGAAATCAATTTCCGACTTATAACGAAATGTGTAGACTTTTTTGAGTTAATGTATATAAAATTCAACATTTTAATGAACTCTTTCTTTTTATATTTGCTTTGTCTTTCTATTTGATTCAAGATAGATGAAATTTGTTAGGATTTGGATTAGTTCTGCATGGTCTTTCATCTTTCTTCTATTGTGATATTTGACTTCCTTCATATTTTCTTGAATCAACGTACATAGAAATGCAATTTTTACTAGACGTAATGCCTTAGAACATATTATTTGTGATTGCGATATATTTTTCAAACTTTTTCAGTTAAAGATGAGTTTATCTAGTTTATAATCTAGTTTCAGAAATCAATTTCCGACTTATAACGAAGTGTGTACACTTTTTTGAGTTAACGTATATAAAATTCAACATTTTTATGAACTCTTTCTTTTTGTGTTAACTTTGTCTTTCTATTTGATTCAAGATAGATGAAATTTGTTAGGATTTGGATTAGTTCTGCATGGTCTTTCATCCTTCTTCTATTGTGAAATTTGACTTCCTTCATATTTTCTTGAATCAACGTACATAGAAATGCAACTTTTACTAGACGTATTGCCTTAGAACATATTAATTTTAATTACAATACATTTTTCGAACTTTTTCTGTTAAAGATGAGTTTATTTAGGTTACAATTTAGTCTCAGAAATCAATTTCCGACTTATAACGAAATGTGTAGACTTTTTTGAGTTAATGTATATAAAATTCAACATTTTAATGAACTCTTTCTTTTTATATTGGCTTTGTCTTTCTATTTGATTCAAGATAGATGAAATTTGTTAGGATTTGGATCATCTTTCTTCTAATGTGAAATTTGACTTCCTTCATATTTTCTTGAATCAACGTACATAGAAATGCAATTTTTACTAGACGTATTGCCTTAGAATATATTAATTGTAATTACAATATATTTTTAAAACTTTTTCGGTTAAAGATGAGTTTATCTAGTTTACAATTTAGTCTCAAAAATCAATTTTCGACTTATAACGAAATGTGTAGACTTTTTTGAGTTAACGTATATAAAATTCAACATTTTAATGAACTCTTTCTTTTTATATTGGCTTTGTCTTTCTATTTGATTCAAGATAGATGAAATTGTTAGGATTTGGATTAGTTCTGCATTGTCTTTCATCCTTCTTCTATTGTGAAATTTGACTTCCTTCATATTTTCTTGAATCAACGTACATAGAAATGCAATTTTTACTAGACGTAATGCCTTAGAACATATTATTTGTGATTGCGATATATTTTTCAAACTTTTTCTGTTAAAGATGAGTTTATCTAGTTTACAATTTAATTTCATACTTATAACGAAGTGTGTACACTTTTTTGAGTTAACGTATATAAAATTCAACATTTTTATGAACTCTTTCTTTTTGTGTTAACTTTGTCTTTCTATTTGATTCAAGATAGATGAAATTTATTAGGATTTGGATTAGTTCTGCATGGTCTTTCATCCTTCTTCTATTGTGAAATTTGACTTCCTTCATATTTTCTTGAATCAACGTACATAGAAATGCAATTTTTACTAGACGTATTGCCTTAGAACATATTAATTGTAATTACAATACATTTTTCGAACTTTTTCTGTTAAAGATGAGTTTATCTAGGTTACAATTTAGTCTCAGAAATCAATTTCCGACTTATAACGAAATGTGTAGACTTTTTTGAGTTAATGTATATAAAATTCAACATTTTAATGAACTCTTTCTTTTTATATTTGCTTTGTCTTTCTATTTGATTCAAGATAGATGAAATTTGTTAGGATTTGGATTAGTTCTGCATGGTCTTTCATCTTTCTTCTATTGTGATATTTGACTTCCTTCATATTTTCTTGAATCAACGTACATAGAAATGCAATTTTTACTAGACGTAATGCCTTAGAACATATTATTTGTGATTGCGATATATTTTTCAAACTTTTTCAGTTAAAGATGAGTTTATCTAGTTTATAATCTAGTTTCAGAAAGCAATTTCCGACTTATAACGAAGTGTGTAGACTTTTTTGAGTTAACGTATATAAAATTTAACATTTTTATGAACTCTTTCTTTTTGTGTTGGCTTTGTCTTTCTATTTGATTCAAGATAGATGAAATTTGTTAGGATTTGGATTAGTTTGCATGGTCTTTCATCTTTCTTCTATTGTGAAATTTGACTTCCTTCATATTTTCTTGAATCAACGTACATAGAAATGCAATTTTTACTAGACGTATTGCCTTAGAACATATTAATTGTAATTAAAATACATTTTTCGAACTTTTTCTGTTAAAGATGAGTTTATCTAGTTTACAATTTAGTCTCAGAAATCAATTTCCGACTTATAACGAAATATGTAGACTTTTTTGAGTTAACGTATATAAAATTAAGGATTTTAATGAACTCTTTCTTTTTATATTGGCTTTGTCTTTCTATTTGATTCAAGATAGATGAAATTTGTTAGGATTTGGATTAGTTCTGAATGGTCTTTCATCCTACTTCTATTGTGAATTTTGACTTCCTTCATATTTTCTTGAATCAACGTACATAGAAATGCAATTTTCACTAGACGTATTGCCTTAGAACATATTAATTGTAATTACAATACATTTTCAAATTTTTCTGTTAAAGATGAGTTTATCTAGTTTACAATTTAGTCTCAGAAATCAATTTCAGACTTATAACGAAGTGTGTAGACTTTTTTGAGTTAACGTATATAAAATTCAACATTTTTATAAACTCTTTCTTTTTGTGTTGGCTTTGTCTTTCTATTTGATTCAAGATAGATGAAATTTTTTAGGATTTGGATTAGTTCTGGGTGATCTTTCATCCTTCTTCTATTGTGAAATTCTGCTTCCTTCATATTTTCTTGAATCAACGTACATAGTAATGAAATTTTTACTAGACGTATTGCCTTAGAACATATTAATTGTAATTACAATATATTTTTCAAACTTTTTTTTGTTAATTATGAGTTTATCTAGTTTACAATTTAGTCTCGGAAATCAATTTCTGACTTTTAACGAAATGTGTACACTTTTTTTAGTTAACGTATACAAAATTCAATATTTTTATGAACTCTTATTTTTGTATTGGCTTTGTCTTTCTATTTGATTCAAGATAGTTGAAATTGTTAGGTTTTGGATTAGTTCTGCATTGTCTTTCATCCTTCTTCTATTGTGAAATTTGACTTCCTTCATATTTTCTTGAATCAACGTACATAGAAATGCAATTTTTACTAGACGTAATGCCTTAAAACATATTATTTGTGATTGCAATATATTTTTCAAACTTTTTCAGTTAAAGATGAGTTTATCTAGTTTATAATTTAGTTTCAGAAATCAATTTCAAACTTATAACGAAGTGTGTACACTTTTTTGAGTTAACGTATAAAAAATTCAATATTTTTATGAACTCTTTATTTTTGTGTTGGCTTTGTCTTTCTATTTGATTCAAGATAGGTGAAATTTGTTAGGAATTAGATTAATTATGCTTGGTCATTCATCCTTCTTTTCAAACTTTTTCTGTTAAAGATGAGTTTATCTAGTTTACAGATTAGTCTCAGAAATGGATTTCCGACTTATAACGAAGTGTGTAGACTTTTTTGAGTTAACGTATATAAAATTTAACATTTTTATAAACTCTTTCTTTTTGTTGTTGGCTTTGTCTTTCTATTTGATTCAAGATAGATTAAATTTGTTAGGATTTGGATTAGTTTGCATGGTCTTTAATCCTTCTTCTATTGTGAAATTTGCCTACCTTCATATTTTCTTGAATCAACATACATAAAAATGCAATTTTTACTAGCGTAAAGTTTTAGAACATATTATTTGTGATTGCAATACATTTTTCAAACTTTTTCTGTTAAAGATGAGTTTATCTAGTTTACAATTTAATTTCATAAATTAATTTCATACTTATAACGAAGTGTGTACACTTTTTTTGAGTTAACGTATATAAAATTCAACATTTTTATGAACTCTTTCTTTTTGTGTTAACTTTGTCTTTCTATTTGATTCAAGATAGATGAAATTTGTTAGGATTTGGATTAGTTCTGCATGGTCTTTCATCCTTCTTCTATTGTGAAATTTGACTTCCTTCATATTTTCTTGAATCAACGTACATAGAAATGCAATTTTTACTAGACGTATTGCCTTAGAACATATTAATTGTAATTAAAATACATTTTTCGAACTTTTTCTGTTAAAGATGAGTTTATCTAGTTTACAATTTAGTCTCAGAAATCAATTTCCGACTTATAACGAAATATGTAGACTTTTTTGAGTTAACGTATATAAAATTAAGGATTTTAATGAACTCTTTCTTTTTATATTGGCTTTGTCTTTCTATTTGATTCAAGATAGATGAAATTTTTTAGGATTTGGATTAGTTCTGAATGGTCTTTCATCCTACTTCTATTGTGAATTTTGACTTCCTTCATATTTTCTTGAATCAACGTACATAGAAATGCAATTTTTACTAGACGTATTGCCTTAGAACATATTAATTTTAATTACAATACATTTTTCGAACTTTTTCTGTTAAAGATGAGTTTATCTAGGTTACAATTTAGTCTCAGAAATCAATTTCCGACTTATAACGAAATGTGTAGACTTTTTTGAGTTAATGTATATAAAATTCAACATTTTAATGAACTCTTTCTTTTTATATTTGCTTTGTCTTTCTATTTGATTCAAGATAGATGAAATTTGTTAGGATTTGGATTAGTTCTGCATGGTCTTTCATCTTTCTTCTATTGTGATATTTGACTTCCTTCATATTTTCTTGAATCAACGTACATAGAAATGCAATTTTTACTAGACGTAATGCCTTAGAACATATTATTTGTGATTGCGATATATTTTTCAAACTTTTTCAGTTAAAGATGAGTTTATCTAGTTTATAATCTAGTTTCAGAAAGCAATTTCCGACTTATAACGAAGTGTGTAGACTTTTTTGAGTTAACGTATATAAAATTTAACATTTTTATGAACTCTTTCTTTTTGTGTTGGCTTTGTCTTTCTATTTGATTCAAGATAGATGAAATTTGTTAGGATTTGGATTAGTTTGCATGGTCTTTCATCTTTCTTCTATTGTGAAATTTGCCTACCTTCATATTTTCTTGAATCAACATACATAAAAATGCAATTTTTATTAGCGTAAGGTTTTAGAACATATTATTTGTGATTGCAATACATTTTTCAAACTTTTTCTGTTAAAGATGAGTTTATCTAGTTTACAATTTAATTTCATAAATTAATTTCATACTTATAACGAAGTGTGTACACTTTTTTTGAGTTAAAGTATATAAAATTCAACATTTTTATGAACTCTTTCTTTTTGTGTTAACTTTGTCTTTCTATTTGATTCAAGATAGATGAAATTTGTTAGGATTTGGATTAGTTCTGCATGGTCTTTCATCCTTCTTCTATTGTGAAATTTGACTTCCTTCATATTTTCTTGAATCAACGTACATAGAAATGCAATTTTTACTAGACGTATTGCCTTAGAACATATTAATTGTAATTAAAATACATTTTTCAAACTTTTTCTGTTAAAGATGAGTTTATCTAGTTTACAATTTAGTCTCAGAAATCAATTTCCGACTTATAACGAAATGTGTAGACTTTTTTGAGTTAACGTATATAAAATTCAACATTTTTATGAACTCTTTCTTCTTGTGTTGGCTTTGTCTTTCTATTTGATTCAAGATAGATGAAATTTGTTAGGATTTGGATTAGTTCTACATGGTCTTTCATCTTTCTTCTATTGTGAAATTTGACTTCCTTCATATTTTCTTGAATCAACGTACATAGAAATGCAATTTTTACTAGACGTATTGCCTTAGAACATATTAATTGTAATTACAATACATTTTTCAAACATTTTCTGTTAAAGATGAGTTTATCTAGTTTACAATTTATTCTCAGAAATCAATTTCCGACTTATAACGAAAAATGTAGACTTTTTTGAGTTAACGTATATAAAATTCAACATTTTTATGAACTCTTTCTTTTTGTGTTGGCTTTGTCTTTCTATTTTATTCATGATAGATAAAATTTGTTAGGATTTGGGTTAGTTCTGGATGGTCTTTCATCCTTCTTCTATTGTGAAATTTGACTTCCTTCATAGTTTCTTGAATCAACATACATAGAAATGCAATTTCACTAGACATATTGCCTTAGTACATATTAATTTTAATTACAATACATTTTTCAAACTTTTTCTGTTAAAGATGAGTTTATCTAGTTTACAATTTATTCTCAGAAATCAATTTCCGACTTATAACGAAAAATGTAGACTTTTTTGAGTTAACGTATATAAAATTCAACATTTTTATGAACTCTTTCTTTTTGTGTTGGCTTTGTCTTTCTATTTTATTCAAGATAGATAAAATTTGTTAGGATTTGGGTTAGTTCTGGATGGTCTTTCATCCTTCTTCTATTGTGAAATTTGACTTCCTACATAGTTTCTTGAATCAACATACATAGAAATGCAATTTCACTAGACATATTGCCTTAGTACATATTAATTTTAATTACAATACATTTTTCAAACTTTTTCTGTTAAAGATGAGTATATCTAGTTTACAATTTAGTCTCAGAAATCAATTTCCGACTTATAACGAAATGTGTAGAGTTTTTTGAGTTGACGTATATAAAATTCAACATTTTTATGAACTCTTTCTTTTTGTATTGGATTTGTCTTTCTATTTGATTCAAGATAGATGAAATTTGTTAGGATTTGGATTAGTTTTTCATGGTCTTTCATCCTTCTTCTATTGTGAAATTTGACTTCCTTCATATTTTCTTGAATCAACGTACATAGAAATGCAATTTTTAGTAGACGTAATGTTTTTTTTTGATAAGTCAAAAATTATATTGCAAGAAACGATATTTACAAAATAGTTTAGGAGAAAAGAGGTCATAGAAACCCCAAAAACTCACACAAACTATTTAAAACGATAATAAGTTACATTTGGAAACTCAATTGAACTTAAGAAATCTGGTCTTCCCTCAAAGTGAATACCTACTCCTTCTTCTAACAAACAACCACGCTTAGCCATTCCATCCGCAGCAAAATTCGCTTCACGAAAAGTATGAACAAACCGAATAGCACCATATAAACCCTTAGCATTCAGCCATCTTTGTGTAGCAAACCATGGAACATTATCCTCCTCCAAAGCCTTCAGCACCGAAGAAGAGTCTGATCTAATCAACAAACGATCATAACCCCATTGAATTGCCCATTCAAGACCAACAATAATACCATATAACTCAGCCATATAGTTAGTCGCAATTCCTAAGCCAATACACATTGCCCCAACCACTTCCAAACTCGCATTTCTAGCCACAACACCAGCCCCTGCCACTCCCGGGTTTCCTCTTGAGGCACCATCAGTACACAACATCAATTCATTGTTATTAGGAGGCGTCCAATAACACTCCTTTGGATCTGAAATCTTCACTTTCCTATGCTTAACACGAAAGAAATCCAAAATTCTCAAATCTGCTACCGTATTGTACATAAAACTCGTCATTCTAGCTGAGTATTCATGCATCAAATTGAACACTCTTTTTTGGAAAAAGGACCAGCAAGGAACTTTCTTCTCATATACCTTCTTATTTCTAGTGAACCAAAGTTCCGATCGCACAACCAAATTTGCTACCAGCCACAAATCCCTAACAATGCCACTTTGAAGCCTAGCTCCATTGTAAGACGTGATCAAATCATAATGAGGTTTTATATTGAAAATACCTGCTATCCAGTTCCAAGCTTTTTGCGCAAAACTACAGCTCCAGAGGACGTGCTGAAGTGTCTCCTCTTCAATATGACAAACGCTGCACCTAGAAGCCAATTGAATCTTAAACCTGCTGCGAACTTTATCAAGAGTTGCACACGCTCCCCGAACAAACTTCCAATTCTGAGCCGCCAAAGAAGGATGCACAACTTTCCTCCACAATAGCGAAGCTTCTTTCATAGTAGGGAACTTCTTTCTAATCAAATCTCTAGCTGACTTAACTGAAAACACACCCTTCATATCAGGCATCCAAATCCTCTTGTCTTTTTTTTTTTTTTTTGATAAGTCAAAAATTATATTGCAAGAAACGATATTTACAAGATAGTTTAGGAGAAAAGAGGTCATAGAAACCCCAAAAACTCACACAAACTATTTAAAACGATAATAAATTACATTTGGAAACTCAATTGAACTTAAGAAATCTGGTCTTCCCTCAAAGTGAATACCTACTCCTTCTTCTAACAAACAACCACGCTTAGCCATTCCATCCGCAGAAAAATTCGCTTCATGAAAAGTGTGTTCAAACCGAATAGCACCATATAAACCCTTAGCATTCAGCCATCTTTGTGTAGCAAACCATGGAACATTATCCTCCTCCAAAGCCTTCAGCACCGAAGAAGAGTCTGATCTAATCAACAAACGATCATAACCCCATTGAATTGCCCATTCAAGACCAACAATAATACCATATAACTCATCCATATAGTTAGTCGCAATTCCTAAGCCAATACACATTGCCCCAACCACTTCCAAACTCGCATTTCTAGCCACAACACCAGCCCCTGCCACTCCCGGGTTTCCTCTTGAGGCACCATCAGTACACAACATCAATTCATTGTTATTAGGAGGCGTCCAATAACACTCCTTTGGATCTGAAATCTTCACTTTCCTATGCTTAACACGAAAGAAATCCAAAATTCTCAAATCTGCTACCGTATTGTACATAAAACTCTTCATTCTAGCTGAGTATTCATGCATCAAATTGAACACTCTTTTTTGGAAAAAGGACCAGCAAGGAACTTTCTTCTCATATACCTTCTTATTTCTAGTGAACCAAAGTTCAGATCGCACAACCAAATTTGCTACCAGCCACAAATCCCTAACAATGCCACTTTGAAGCCTAGATCCATTGTAAGACGTGACCAAATCATAATGAGGTTTTATATTGAAAATACCTGCTATCCAGTTCCAAGCTTTTTGCGCAAAACTACAACTCCAGAGGACGTGCTGAAGTGCCTCCTCTTCAATATGACAAACGCTGCACCTAGAAGCCAATTGAATCTTAAACCTGCTGCGAACTTTATCAAGAGTTGCACACGCTCCCCGAACAAACTTCCAATTCTGAGCCGCCAAAGAAGGATGCACAACTTTCCTCCACAATAGCGAAGCTTCTTTCATAGTAGGGAACTTCTTTCTAATCAAATCTCTAGCTGACTTAACTGAAAACACACCCTTCATATCAGGCATCCAAATCCTCTTGTCCCTCCCACTACAAAGCGTTGGCAAATTCTACATAACCACACCAGCACTAACAAGATCTTGCAAGTGAGCTCCTTGCAACAACCAATTACCATGAGAAATAATATCACAAACCCGACCTGATTTGTCCAAGTCTGAACGATTAAGAACACTTGCCAAAGTCTCACTTCCATACCACACATCATAGAAAAGAGACGTATTCCTCCCATCTCCAATGATGCATTTTGTATTATTCACAACTTCCTTATGAACCCAACGAATTCCAGGAAGAATAGAAGATTTTACACCAGCCATCTTGAGACGCCCATCCCTGCAAGTGAATTTAGACTCCAAAAAACGAGCCCACCTCTTAGAAGAAGATTTAATAGACCACCAAAGCTTCATAAGCAAAGCCTTGTTCATAGTTTTTAAACTAGTGATTCCAAGACCACCCTCCTCCACAGGACTGCACAGTTTATCAAAACCAACCACAAAAGCTCTAGAAAGATTTGAATCACCCGACCAAAGGAAATTACGGATCACACGCTCACTTTGCTGAATGAATTTCACCGGCCACTTATACACAGACATATTATGAATGAAATAACTCGAAAGAACATTTTTAACTAGAACAACTCTGTCTTGAAAAGAAAGCATCTTACCTTTCAGAATCGAAAGTTGCTCTTTAAGCTTATCCACCACATTGCTAATATGATGATATCTCACCGCACCAGGCATAACTTTCACCCCCAAATAACGATCAGGAAAATGCGTAACTTCCATCCCTAGAAAAGCAGCAATGGTTTGACGTCTACTCAAAGAGCCACCACCAAAGTAAATTTTGCTCTTCTCTCTACAAACACGCTGACCTGAAGCTTGCTGATAAGAATCAAGCAACTTCACCAAACTTCTCAAGCTCTTCATATTTCCCTTGCAAAAAATCATAATATCATCAGCAAAGAATAAATGAGTTGGAGCAATACCATTACGCCTAACCAGGTGAGACATATCCTTGTTTTGAAAAAGTTTTGTGATGTTTCTACTAAGAACATCCTCAATCAAAACAAAAATAAGAGGCGAAAGAGGATCCCCCTGACGCAACCCTCTATTAATTTTGAAAAAACCTTCCGGGCTACCATTGAGCAGAATAGATATGCGCGCTGACTCCAGAATTTTCTGAATCCACAAACACCAATCCTCAGAAAAACCATATCTTCTAAACACCTCCATAATGAAAGACCAATTAACAGTATCAAAAGCTTGAGAAATATCAAGCTTCAGGCCTAAATTACCATCCTTCCTTTTGATGTGCAGCTCATTCACCATCTCAGAAGCCAAACTAATATTCTCATGAATATTCCTACCTTTCATAAAAGCCACCTGCTCCTCTGACACTAACTTATCCAACACCCGACCAAGTCTAGTAGTCAGGATTTTAGTGAAAATCTTGAAGAAGAAATTGCTTAGACCGATAGGTCTATATTTCCTCAAGCTATCCGCACCTCTAACCTTAGCAATCAAAATAATTAGGCTAGAATTCGAACCCTTCGGAATTGACTTAGAAGTCCAAGCATAAACAATAGCCGAATGAAGATCCTGCTGAATTATATCCCAACAGTGTCTATAAAAACACCCTGAGAAACCATCTGGACCCGGAGCACTATCCGCACCTAAATCAAAAACTGCTGATTTAATTTCATCCAAAGAAGGAATGGCATCTAACATCTGCTTATCAGTCATAGAAATGGACTCATGCTCATAATCAAAGAGATTATCCTCAATAGGAAGCTCCACGCCATTGAACTTCGACTCATAATAAGAAACCACATGGTCACGAAGCTGAATAGGCTCTGAGATAGTCACACCATCTCCAGTAACCAACTCCGAGATTGTATTTGCGCTCCTTCGAATGTTTATATTGCTGTGAAAAAAAGAAGTGTTACTAGAACCCTCCAAAATCCACCTATTACGAGCCTTTTGTTTCAACATAGTAAGATGTTGCATACGAACATCTTGAACCGCCACCAGAGAATCCTTCATAATGTTCAATTTAGAAGTATTAAAAGGATCCTCATCAGAATTCCTACAAGCCACTTCAAACTTAAGTTGAGCTTGTTTCAGCCTAGCATTCACATTTCCAAAGACCATTTGATTCCACAATTTGATTGCCTCCTTCAACCTTCTCAATTTATAAGGAAAAATAAAATCCAAATTACCATAAACCGGAGACTTCCAAGAATCTTCCACCATTCTCAAGAAATCAGGATGAGAAAACCACATTTTTTGGATACGAAAAGGAGCACGCCTAGGCCTCGGAGCAAGGAAAGGAAACCCAATAAGCGTCGAATGATCAGAAACTTCCCTAGGAAGAGCTTTACACCGCCAATTCGAAAACTTAGCTAACCAAGGCTCATTGATAATAGCACGATCCAATTTACTAAGAATTCTACCAACACCAGATTGACCATTAGTCCAAGTAAACTTAGACCCCAAAGAATCTGATTCAAAAAGATCATTATCCTCCATCCAATCAGAAAACTCATTAATGCAAGAGACACGAACCTCACGGCCTCCTTTCTTTTCATCTTGACGAAGAACACAGTTGAAATCTCCCATTATCAGCCAAGGAGTTGTAGTATCCACAGCTGAAAGTTGAGACCATAATCTTCTTCGAAAAACTTGAATATAACTAGCATGAACAAAAGAGATTAAAACCCCCTCAGTTCTAACAGTAATTGCTTTCCTAGTCATATTAACCACCTCTGGCTCTTCAATATTAGCACTCCACAGGATCCAAAGATTCCCAATATTATGCATAGAAGAATTCTGAACAACCTTCCTCATAAAACCAGTTAAATTTAACTTACAAATTATCTTGTCAGAGAACTTAATCTTTGTCTCAGCAACACAAAGAATCTCCGGCTTCAGATCATGAACAAGTTCACGTAACTTCTGCCCAGCCTCCACCTTTGCCACCCCATTGATATTCCAATAGAGCACACGCATTAGGAAACTATATTCTTTGAATTATTACTAGCATCAGGAATCCTATCAGAATTCCGTTTAAGTATAACTGGGGAGAATCCCTTTCTAACTCGAATTCCCAAATCATTGATCTCAGTTTCCGAATCAGACTTGGACTCCTTATTTGTACTTTGTTGAGAAGTACTTTTCTGATCATTAGAAATCCGAATCCTAACAGGATTCCTTGATTTCTTTGGCTGCTCCACGGGTATGTCAGACCATTTAGACCCCCTAACACCTGACGAAGCCTTCTCTGGAGTGATTTCTTCATCTGAACTCTCCTCCCTTTGCTCATTGGAATGTTGCACAGAATCCAACCCCAACTCAACAGACAAAACATTGAATTTATTAGGAGAAAGCACACAATCATTCTCATTAATAGCTTTGTAGCGAGACAAATTCTCAATATTGTCCACCACAACATCACATCCCTTCCTTCCTGAAGTTTCAAAAGGAGCAGAAGAAGAGCTAGCATTAGTCTTATCAGTGACAGAGTGATTAGTTCTAGCCAATTCACCACTCCCTACTGACTTAGCTGAGGTTCCAATTTCACCCACTGGTAACCTACTAGCTAATACTCCTTTCTCAGCTAACGCCTGTTTTGCTTTCTCTAAAGCTACAGACGCTGCATGAAAAACAGCTTCAGAGAAGCTAGCTCATTCTCAAGCTGATTGGTTTCCTCCACACCAATAGCATTCTCCTCTACTTCACCTGGTAACACAGCAAGAACACCATCTTGTTCCGCATTTTTTGAAGCATCATGCTCCGCATCTTTTGAAGCATTATCACCACCAGGAAAGTTCTCAGCATTCTTTCCTTTACGCTGCCTCCTATTCCTAGCAGTTTGCCAGCCTTTGGAAGAATCTCCCTTTGCTGTAGTATCAGCCTTTGAAGAGTTATCATCACCCTTTGTTTGCCTCCTGCACTCATCATCATTGTGCCCAATAATGCAGCACTTCATACAGAATTTTGGAGCACGTGGAATCTCCAAGTATTGCCAGAAAGTACGTCCCTCAGCTGTAATCTTGATTCTGCTAGGAATGTGCTTCGCAAAATCCACATCCACCAAAACTGAGGCAAAGTTACCATATTATAGATTAAGAGTTCTCTGATCAACTACAATGGGAGTGCCTAATACCTTCCCCATAGATAACAAGTTCTTCTCTGTCCATAGTTCTGCATGGAGACCTGGAAAGTGAACCCATACGTTTGCATGGGAAGTTTTTTGACGTTCAGGATCAAAACCTGGGTACCAATCCATCAGTTTGAGCTCATGTTGATTTACATACCATTTAGTGCGTCGAATCCTCTCTTTTGTTTCAGCATCATGTAACATAACCACGAAAAATCCTTTACTCATAGTCATAAACCTTGCTGAGCTAGGGTTTATCTGCCATTGATTAACCAAGCTGGATTTCACTTCCACAAACTTCAATCCCGTGAAGTTCAGACGTGCAATAAAACTATGCTCAAAGGGTTTACATCCTTCTTGATAAAAATCAGCTGGAATAATAAGAGAAGGCTCTCCATCAATCAGAGTAGGGTTTGGCAAGCTATTAATATCCACACACGTAGGCTGCAAAGTCTGTTTTCCTTTTACTTTATCCGCAAAAGATTGTTGCTGGGAAATAACCCTAGAAGAAGTTACTTGTGTTTCCTCAACCATGATGATCAGATTGAAAAAACGTTAAGAAAACTTGAAAAAAAAAAACAAAACCCTACAGAAATCGCCAGACTTTCTCTTTCCTCATGTTTTCCGCAATTTTTTCTAGACGTATTTCCTTAGAATTTTTGTTAGGATTTGGATTAGTTCTGCATGGTCTTTCATCTTTCTTCTATTGTGAAATTTGACTTCCTTCATATTTTCTTGAATCAACGTACATAGAAATGCAATTTTTACTAGACGTAATACCTTAGAACATATTATTTGTGATTGCGATATATTTTTCAAACTTTTTCAGTTAAAGATGAGTTTATCTAGTTTACAATTTAATTTCATAAATTAATTTCATACTTATAACGAAGTTGTACACCTTTTTTGAGTTAACGTATATAAAATTCAACATTTTTATGAACTCTTTCTTTTTGTGTTAACTTTGTCTTTCTATTTGATTCAAGATAGATGAAATTTGTTAGGATTTGGATTAGTTCTGCATGGTCTTTCATCCTTCTTCTATTGTGAAATTTGACTTCCTTCATATTTTCTTGAATCAACGTACATAGAAATGTAATTTTTACTAGACGTATTGCCTTAGAACACATTAATTGTAATTACAATACATATTTCAAACTTTTTCTGTTAAAGATGAGTTTATCTAGTTTAAAATTTAGTCTCAGAAATCAATTTCCGACTTATAACGAAATGTGTAGACTTTTTTGAGTTAACGTATATAAAATTCAACATTTTAATGAACTCTTTCTTTTTATATTGGCTTTGTCTTTCTATTTGATTCAAGATAGATGAAATTTGTTAGGATTTGGATTAATTCTGCATTGTCTTTCATCCTTCTTCTATTGAGAAATTTGACTTCCTTCATATTTTCTTGAATCAACGTACATAGAAATGCAATTTTTACTAGACGTATTGCCTTAGAATATATTAATTGTAATTACAATACATTTTTAAAACTTTTTCGGTTAAAGATGAGTTTATCTAGTTTACAATTTAGTCTCAAAAATCAATTTTCGACTTATAACGAAATGTGTAGACTTTTTTGAGTTAACGTATATAAAATTCAACATTTTAATGAACTCTTTCTTTTTATATTGGCTTTGTCTTTCTATTTGATTCAAGATAGATGAAATTGTTAGGATTTGGATTAGTTCTACATAGAAATGCAATTTTCACTAGACGTAATGCCTTAAAACATATTATTTGTGATTGCAATATATTTTTCAAACTTTTTCAGTTAAAGATGAGTTTATCTAGTTTATAATTTAGTTTCAGAAATCAATTTCAAACTTATTACGAAGTGTGTACACTTTTTTGAGTTAACGTATAAAAAATTCAATATTTTTATGAACTCTTTCTTTTTGTGTTAACTTTGTCTTTCTATTTGATTCAAGATAGATGAAATTTGTTAGGATTTTGATTAGTTCTGCATGGTCTTTCATCCTTCTTCTATTGTGAAATTTGACTTCCTTCATATTTTCTTGAATCAACGTACATAGAAATGCAATTTTTACTAGCGTAAAGTTTTAGAACATATTATTTGTGATTGCAATACATTTTTCAAACTTTTTCTGTTAAAGATGAGTTTATCTAGTTTATAATCTAGTTTCAGAAATCAATTTCCGACTTATAACGAAGTGTGTAGACTTTTTTGAGTTAACGTATATAAAATTTAACATTTTTATGAACTCTTTCTTTTTGTGTTGGCTTTGTCTTTCTATTTGATTCAAGATAGAGGAAATTTGTTAGGATTTGGATTAGTTTGCATGGTCTTTCATCCTTCTTCTATTGTGAAATTTGCCTACCTTCATATTTTCTTGAATCAACATACATAAAAATGCAATTTTTATTAGCGTAAGGTTTTAGAACATATTATTTGTGATTGCAATACATTTTTCAAACTTTTTCTGTTAAAGATGAGTTTATCTAGTTTACAATTTAATTTCATAAATTAATTTCATACTTATAACGAAGTGTGTACACCTTTTTTGAGTTAACGTATATAAAATTCAACATTTTTATGAACTCTTTCTTTTTGTGTTAACTTTGTCTTTCTATTTGATTCAAGATAGATGAAATTTGTTAGGATTTGGATTAGTTCTGCATGGTCTTTCATCCTTCTTCTATTGTGAAATTTGACTTCCTTCATATTTTCTTGAATCAACGTACATAGAAATGCAATTTTTACTAGACGTATTGCCTTAGAACATATTAATTGTAATTAAAATACATTTTTCGAACTTTTTCTGTTAAAGATGAGTTTATCTAGTTTACAATTTAGTCTCAGAAATCAATTTCCGACTTATAACGAAATATGTAGACTTTTTTGAGTTAACGTATATAAAATTAAGGATTTTAATGAACTCTTTCTTTTTATATTGGCTTTGTCTTTCTATTTGATTCAAGATAGATGAAATTTTTTAGGATTTGGATTAGTTCTGAATGGTCTTTCATCCTACTTCTATTGTGAATTTTGACTTCCTTCATATTTTCTTGAATCAACGTACATAGAAATGCAATTTTTACTAGACGTATTGCCTTAGAATATATTAATTGTAATTACAATATATTTTTAGAACTTTTTCGGTTAAAGATGAGTTTATCTAGTTTATAATTTAGTTTCAGAAATCAATTTCAAACTTATAACGAAGTGTGTACACTTTTTTGAGTTAACGTATAAAAAATTCAATATTTTTATGAACTCTTTCTTTTTGTGTTAACTTTGTCTTTCTATTTGATTCAAGATAGATGAAATTTGTTAGGATTTGGATTAGTTCTGCATGGTCTTTCATCCTTCTTCTATTGTGAAATTTGACTTCCTTCATATTTTCTTGAATCAACGTACATAGAAATGCAATTTTTACTAGCGTAAAGTTTTAGAACATATTATTTGTGATTGCAATACATTTTTCAAACTTTTTCTGTTAAAGATGAGTTTATCTAGTTTACAATTTAATTTCATACTTATAACGAAGTGTGTACACTTTTTTTGAGTTAACGTATATAAAATTCAACATTTTTATGAACTCTTTCTTTTTGTGTTAACTTTGTGTTTCTATTTGATTCAAGATAGATGAAATTTGTTAGGATTTGGATTAGTTCTGCATGGTCTTTCATCCTTCTTCTATTGTGAAATTTGACTTCCTTCATATTTTCTTGAATCAATGTACATAGAAATGCAATTTTTACTAGACGTATTGCCTTAGAACACATTAATTGTAATTACAATACATTTTTCAAACTTTTTCTGTTAAAGATGAGTTTATCTAGTTTACAATTTAGTCTCAGAAATCAATTTCCGACTTATAATGAAATGTGTAGACTTTTTTGAGTTAACGTATATAAAATTCAACATTTTAATGAACTCTTTCTTTTTATATTAGCTTTGTCTTTCTATTTGACTCAAGATAGATGAAATTTGTTAGGATTTGGATTAGTTCTGCATGGTCTTTCATCTTTCTTCTATTGTGAAATTTGACTTCCTTCATATTTTCTTGAATCAACGTACATATTATTTGTGATTGCAATATATTTTTCAAAATTTTTCAGTTAAAGATGAGTTTATCTAGTTTATAATTTAGTTTCAGAAATCAATTTCAAACTTATAACTAAGTGTGTACAATTTTTGAGTTAACGTATAAAAAATTCAATATTTTTATGAACTCTTTATTTTTGTGTTGGCTTTGTCTTTCTATTTGATTCAAGATAGGTGAAATTTGTTAGGAATTAGATTAATTATGCTTGGTCATTCATCCTTCTTTTCAAACTTTTTCTGTTAAAGATGAGTTTATCTAGTTTACAGATTAGTCTCAGAAATGGATTTCCGACTTATAACGAAGTGTGTAGACTTTTTTGAGTTAGCGTATATGAAATTTAACATTTTTATAAACTCTTTCTTTTTGTTGTTGGCTTTGTCTTTCTATTTGATTCAAGATAGATGAAATTTGTTAGGATTTGGATTAGTTTGCATGGTCTTTAATCCTTCTTCTATTGTGAAATTTGCCTACCTTCATATTTTCTTGAATCAACATACATAAAAATGCAATTTTTACTAGCGTAAAGTTTTAGAACATATTATTTGTGATTGCAATACATTTTTCAAACTTTTTCTGTTAAAGATGAGTTTATCTAGTTTACAATTTAATTTCATAAATTAATTTCATACTTATAACGAAGTGTGTACACTTTTTTTGAGTTAACGTATATAAAATTCAACATTTTTATGAACTCTTTCTTTTTGTGTTAACTTTGTATTTCTATTTGATTCAAGATAGATGAAATTTGTTAAGATTTGGATTAGTTCTGCATGGTCTTTCATCCTTCTTCTATTGTGAAATTTGATTTCCTTCATATTTTCTTGAATCAACGTACACAGAAATGCAATTTTTACTAGACGTATTGCCTTAGAACATATTAATTGTAATTACAATACGTTTTTCAAACTTTTTCTGTTAAAGATGAGTTTATCTAGTTTACAACTTATAACGAAATGTGTAGACTTTTTTGAGTTAACGTATATAAAATTCAACATTTTAATGAACTCTTTCTTTTTATATTGGCTTTGTCTTTCTATTTGATTCAAGATAGATGAAATTTGTTAGGATTTGGATTAATTCTGCATTGTCTTTCATCCTTCTTCTATTGAGAAATTTGACTTCCTTCATATTTTCTTGAATCAACGTACATAGAAATGCAATTTTTACTAGACGTAATGCCTTAGAACATATTATTTGTGATTGCGATATATTTTTCAAACTTTTTCAGTTAAAGATGAGTTTATCTAGTTTATAATATAGTTTCCAAAATCAATTTCCGACTTATAACGAAGTGTGTAGACTTTTTTGAGTTAACGTATATAAAATTTAACATTTTTATAAACTCTTTCTTTTTGTTGTTGGCTTTGTCTTTCTATTTGATTCAAGATAGATGAAATTTGTTAGGATTTGGGTTAGTTTGCATGGTCTTTAATCCTTCTTCTATTGTGAAATTTTCGTGCCTTCATATTTTCTTGAATCAACATACATAAAAATGCAATTTTTACTAGCGTAAAGTTTTAGAACATATTATTTGTGATTGCAATACATTTTTCAAACTTTTTCTGTTAAAGATGAGTTTATCTAGTTTACAATTTAATTTCATAAATTAATTTCATACTTATAAAGAAGTGTGTACACTTTTTTTGAGTTAACGTATATAAAATTCAACATTTTTATGAACTCTTTATTTTTTTGTTAACTTTGTCTTTCTATTTGATTCAAGATAGGTGAAATTTGTTAGGAATTAGATTAATTATGCTTGGTCATTCATCCTTCTTTTCAAACTTTTTCTGTTAAAGATGAGTTTATCTACTTTACAGATTAGTCTCAGAAATGGATTTCCGACTTATAACGAAGTGTGTAGACCTTTTTGAGTTAAAGTATATAAAATTTAGCATTTTTATGAACTATTTCTTTTTGTGTTGGCTTTGTCTTTCTATTTGATTCAAGATAGATGAAATTTGTTAGTATTTGGATTAGTTTGCATGGTCTTTCATCCTTCTTTTATTGTGAAATTTGCCTACCTTCATATTTTCTTGAATCAACATACATAAAAATGCAATTTTTATTAGCGTAAGGTTTTAGAACATATTATTTGTGATTGCAATACATTTTTCAAACTTTTTCTGTTAAAGATGAGTTTATCTAGTTTACAATTTAATTTCATAAATTAATTTCATACTTATAACGAAGTGTGTACACTTTTTTTGAGTTAACGTATATAAAATTCAACATTTTTATGAACTCTTTCTTTTTGTGTTAACTTTGTCTTTCTATTTGATTCAAGATAGATGAAATTTATTAGGATTTGGATTTGTTCTGCATGGTCTTTCATCCTTCTTCTATTGTAAATTTGACTTCCTTCATATTTTCTTGAATCAACGTACATAGAAATGCAATTTTTACTAGACGTATTGCCTTAGAACACATTAATTGTAATTACAATACATTTTTCAAACCTTTTCTGTTAAAGATGAGTTTATCTAGTTTACAATTTAGTCTCAGAAATCAATTTCCGACTTATAACGAAATGTGTAGACTTTTTTGAGTTAACGTATATAAAATTCAACATTTTAATGAACTCTTTCTTTATATATTGGCTTTGTCTTTCTATTTGATTCAATATAGATGAAATTTGTTAGGGTTTGGATTAGTTCTGCATGGTCTTTCATCTTTCTTCTATTGTGAAATTTGACTTCCTTCATATTTTCTTGAATCAACGTACATAGAAATGCAATTTTTACTAGACGTATTGCCTTAGAATATATTAATTTTAATTATAATACATTTTTAAAACTTTTTCGGTTAAAGATGAGTTTATCTAGTTTACAATTTAGTCTCAGAAATCAATTTCCGATTATAACGAAATGTGTAGACTTTTTTGAGTTAACGTATATAAAATTCAACATTTTAATGAACTCTTTCTTTTTATATTGGTTTGTCTTTCTATTTGATTCAAGATAGATGAAATTTTTAGGATTTGGATTAGTTCTGCATTGTCTTTCATCCTTCTTCTATTGTGAAATTTGACTTCCTTCATATTTTCTTGAATCAACGTACATATTATTTGTGATTGCAATATATTTTTCAAACTTTTTCAGTTAAAGATGAGTTTATCTAGTTTATAATTTAGTTTCAGAAATCAATTTCAAACTTATAACTAAGTGTGTACAATTTTTAAGTTAACGTATAAAAAATTCAATATTTTTATGAATTCTTTATTTTTGTGTTGGCTTTGTCTTTCTATTTGATTCAAGATAGGTGAAATTTGTTAGGAATTAGATTAATTATGCTTGGTCATTCATCCTTCTTTTCAAACTTTTTCTGTTAAAGATGAGTTTATCTAGTTTACAGATTAGTCTCAGAAATGGATTTCCGACTTATAACGAAGTGTGTAGACTTTTTTGAGTTAACGTATATGAAATTTAACATTTTTATAAACTCTTTCTTTTTGTTGTTGGTTTTGTCTTTCTATTTGATTCAAGATAGATGAAATTTGTTAGGATTTGGATTAGTTTGCATGGTCTTTAATCCTTCTTCTATTGTGAAATTTTCCTACCTTCATATTTTCTTGAATCAACATACATAAAAATGCAATTTTTACTAGCGTAAAGTTTTAGAACATATTATTTGTGATTGCAATACATTTTTCAAACTTTTTCTGTTAAAGATGAGTTTATCTAGTTTACAATTTAATTTCATAAATTAATTTCATACTTATAACGAAGTGTGTACACTTTTTTTGAGTTAACGTATATAAAATTCAACATTTTTATGAACTCTTTCTTTTTGTGTTAACTTTGTATTTCTATTTGATTCAAGATAGATGAAATTTGTTAGGATTTGGATTAGTTCTGCATGGTCTTTCATCCTTCTTCTATTGTGAAATTTGACTTCCTTCATATTTTCTTGAATCAACGTACATAGAAATGCAATTTTTACTAGACGTATTGCCTTAGAACATATTAATTGTAATTACAATACATTTTTCAAACTTTTTCTGTTAAAGATGAGTTTATCTAGTTTACAACTTATAACGAAATGTGTAGACTTTTTTGAGTTAACGTATATAAAATTCAACATTTTAATGAACTCTTTCTTTTTATATTGGCTTTGTCTTTCTATTTGATTCAAGATAGATGAAATTTGTTAGGATTTGGATTAATTCTGCATTGTCTTTCATCCTTCTTCTATTGAGAAATTTGACTTCCTTCATATTTTCTTGAATCAACGTACATAGAAATGCAATTTTTACTAGACGTAATGCCTTAGAACATATTATTTGTGATTGCGATATATTTTTCAAACTTTTTCAGTTAAAGATGAGTTTATCTAGTTTATAATCTAGTTTCCAAAATCAATTTCCGACTTATAACGAAGTGTGTAGACTTTTTTGAGTTAACGTATATAAAATTTAACATTTTTATAAACTCTTTCTTTTTGTTGTTGGCTTTGTCTTTCTATTTGATTCAAGATAGATGAAATTTGTTAGGATTTGGGTTAGTTTGCATGGTCTTTAATCCTTCTTCTATTGTGAAATTTTCCTACCTTCATATTTTCTTGAATCAACATACATAAAAATGCAATTTTTACTAGACGTATTGCCTTAGAACATATTAATTGTAATTACAATTCATTTTTCAAACATTTTCTGTTAAAGATGAGTTTATCTAGTTTACAATTTAGTCACAGAAATCAATTTCCGACTTATAACAAAATCATTAGACTTTTTTGAGTTAACGTATTTAAAATTCAACATTTTTATGAACTCTTTCTTTTTGTGTTGGCTTTGTCTTTCTATTTGATTCAAGATAGATAAAATTTGTAAGGATTTCGATTAGTTCTGCATGGTCTTTCATCCTTCTTCTATTGTGAAATTTGACTTCCTTCATATTTTCTTGAATCAACGTACATAGAAATGCAATTTTTACTAGACGTATTGCCTTAGAATATATTAATTGTAATTACAATACATTTTTTAAACTTTTTCTGTTAAAGATGAGTTTATCTAGTTTACAATTTAGTCTCAGAAATCAATTTCCGACTTATAACGAAATGTGTAGACGTTTTTGAGTTAACATATATAAAATTCAACATTTTTATGAACTCTTTCTTTTTGTGTTGGCTTTGTCTTTCTATTTGATTCAAGATAAATGAAATTTGTTAGGATTTGGATTAGTTGTGCATGGTCTTTCATACTTCTTCTATTGTGAAATTTGACTTCCTTCATATTTTCTTGAATCAACGTACATAGAAATGCAATTTTACTAGACGTATTAGCTTAGAACATATTAATTGTAATTACAATACATTTTTCAAACTTTTTCTGTTAAAGATGAGTTTATCTAGTTTACAATTTAGTCTCAGAAATCAATTTCC